>NW_027143027.1:0-93982 GCF_026170545.1 Melanerpes formicivorus | reverse complement strand
CCCTGCCCCAGCCCCAGCCCCAGCCCCGGCCCCAGACTCGGCCCCATCCCTCCCCCCAGCCCTACCCCAGCCCAGTCCCGGTCCCAGACCAGGACCAGCCCTGCCCTCAGTCCAGGCCCAGCCCCAGCCTGGCCCCAGCCCTGCCCCAGCCTTAGCCCCATCCATTCCCCCAGCCCAGCCCAGCCCAGTCCCGGTCCCAGACCAGGCCCAGCCCTGCCCTCAGTCCAGGCCCAGCCCCTGCCCTGGACCCAGCCCCAGCCCAGCCCCAGCCCTGCCCCAGAACAGCCCCAGCCACCACCCAGCCCCAGCCCTGCCCCAGAACAGCCCCAGCCACTGCCCAGCCCCAGCCCTGACCCCAGCCCCTGCCCCAGCCCTGTCCCAGTCCCTGCCCCAGCCCCAGCCCCAGCCCCACCCCTGGCCCCAGCCCCAGCCCAGCCCTAGCCCAGCCCTGTTCCAGCCCCCACCCTGCCCCAGCCACAGCCCTGCCCCAGCCAGCCCAGCGCACAACCCAGCCACAGCCCAGGACCCAGCCCCAGCCCCAGCCCTAGCCCAGACCTGCCCTCAGCCCCAGCCCCAGCCCAGCCCCAGCCCCAGCCCCAGTCCTGCCCAAGCCCTGCCCCAGCCCTGCCCCAGTCCCAGCCCCAGCCCCAGCCATGCCCTGGACCCAGCCCCAGCCCAGCCCCAGCCACAGCCCTGCCCCAGCCCTGCCCCAGCCCTGCCCAGACCCAGCCCTGGACCCAGCCCCGGCCCCAGCCCCGGCTCCAGTCCCCGCCCCAGCTCAGCCCAGAACCCAGCCCGGCACCAGCCCCAGCCCCAGCCCTGCCGCAGCCAAAGCCCCAGCCCCACCCTCAGCCCCAGCCCAGCCCCAGCTCTGCCCTGGACCCACCCCCAGCCCCACCCCAGCCTCATCCCCAGCCCTGCCCCAGCCCAGCCCCTGCCCCAGCTCCAGCTCAGGACCTGCCCTGGACCCAGCCCCAGTCCCAGCCCAGCCCCAGCCCCACCCCTGCCCCAGAACAGCCCCAGCCACCGCCCAGCCCCAGCCCTGCACAGCCACAGCCCCAGCCCCAGTCCAGCCCCAGCCCCAGCCCTGCGCCAGCCCAGCCCCAGCCCCAGCCCAGCCCAGCCCCATCCCCACCCTGGACCCAGCCCGAGCCCAGCCCCAGCCCCAACCATGCCCCAGCCCATCCCCAGCCCCAGCCCAGCCATAGAATTGGTTCCCGCCCCAGCCCCAGCCCTGCCCCCCAGCCCAGCCCCAGCCCCGGCCCCAACCTCATTCCCAGCCCTGCCCCAGCCTCGGGCCCAGCCCTGTCCCAGGCCCAGCCCAGAACCCAGCCCAGCCTCAGCCCCGGCCCCAGCTCTGGCCCCAGCCCTGTCCCCAGCCCCGGCTTCTGCCCCAGCCCCAGCCCCAGCCCAGCCCTGCCCTCAGTCCCAGACCCAGCCCCAGCCCCACCCTCAACCCCAGCCCAGCCCCAGCCCCATCCCTGCCCCCAGCCCTAGCCCTGCCCCAGGCCCAGCCCAGAACCCAGTCCAGGCCCAACCTCAGCTCCAGTCCTGCCCCAGCCCCAGTCCTGCCCCAGCCCTGGCCCCAGCCCTAGCCCCAGCCCTGCCCAAGACTTGGTTACAGCCCCAGCCCCAGCCCTGGACCCAGCCCAGCCCCAGCCCCAGCCCTACTCCAGCCCTGCCCCAGCCTCGGGGCCAGCCCTGCCCCAGGCCCAGCCCAGACCCCAGCCCAGCCCCACCCTCGGCCCCAGCCCAGCCCCAGCCACAGCCCTGACCCAGCCCAGCCCCAGCCACCGCCCAGCCCCAGCCCTGGACCCAGCCCCAGCCCCAGCCCTGCCCCAGCCCAGCCCCAGCCGCGGGCCTAGCCCAGCCCCTGCCCTGGACCCAGCCCCAGCCCAGCCCCAGCCCTGCCCCAGAACAGCCCCAGTCCTGCCCAAGCCCTGCCCCAGCCCTTCCCGAGCCCCAGCCATAGCCCAGCCCTGCCCTCAGCCCCAGCCCCATCCCAGCCCCAGCCCCAGCCCCAGTCCTGCCCAAGCCCTGCCCCAGCCCTTCCCCAGCCCCCAGCCCTAGCCCAGACCTGCCCTCAGCCCCAGCCCCAGGCCCAGCCCCAGCCCGACCCTCGGCCCCAGCCCAGCCACAGCACCAGGCCTGCCCTCAGCCCCAGCCCCAGCCCAGCCCCAGCCCCAGTCCTGCCCAAGCCCTGCCCCAGCCCTTCCCCAGCCCCAGCCCTAGCCCAGACCTGCCCTCAGCCCCAGCCACCGCCCAGCCTCAGCCCTGGCCCCAGCCCCAGCCCCGGCCCCAGCCCTGCCCCAGCCCCAGACCTAGCCCAGCCCTGCCCTCAGCCCAGCCCCAGCCCTGGCCCAGAGCAGCCCCCAGCCCAGACCCACACATGGCCCCAGCCCCAGCCCCAGCCTAGCCCCCGCTCTGCCCCAGCCCCAGCCCTGCACCGAACCCAGCCCCAGCCCCAGCCCCGGCCCCTACCCCAGCCCCAGCCCTAGCCCAGCCCTGCCCTCAGCCCCAACCCCAGCCCCAGCCCAGGCCCTGCCCTGGACCCAGCCCCAGACCAGCCCCAGACCAGCCACAGCCACAGCCCAGCCCCAGCCCTGACCCAGCCCCAGTCGCAGCCCCATCCCCAGCCCAGACCCTAGCCCAGCCTCAGCCCCGGCTCCAGTCCCTGCCCCAGCCACAGCCCAGCCCCAGCCCCAGCCCCACCCCCGGCCCCAGCCCAGCCCCTGCCCAGCCCCACTCCCATCCCTGCCCCCAGCCCTGCCCCAGCCCCAGCCCCAGCCCCCAGCCCCGGCCCCAGCCCATCCCCAGACCCAGCCCAGCCATAGAATTGGTTCCCACCCCAGCCCCAGCCCCAGCCCAGCCCCAGCCCCAGTCCTGCCCAAGCCCAGCCCCAGCCCTGCCCCAATCCAAGAACCAGCCCCAGCCATGCCCTGGACCCAGCCCCAGCCCAGCCCCAGCCACAGCCCTGCCCCAGCCCTGCCCCAGCCCTGCCCAGACCCAGCCCTGGACCCAGCCCCCGCCCCAGCCCCGGCTCCAGTCCCCGCCCCAGCTCAGCCCAGAACCCAGCCCAGCACCAGCCCCAGCCCCAGCCCTGCTGCAGCCAAAGCCCCAGCCCCACCCTCAGCCCCAGCCCAGCCCCAGCTCTGCCCTGGACCCACCCCCAGCCCCACCCCAGCCTCATCCCCAGCCCTGCCCCAGCCCAGCCCCTGACCCAGCTCCAGCTCAGGCCCTGCCCTGGACCCAGCCCCAGTCCCTGCCCAGCCCCAGTGCCAGCCCGGCCCCAGAACAGCCCCAGCCACCGCCCAGCCCCAGCCCTGGCCCCAGCCCCAGCCCCAGCCCTGCCCCCAGCCCAGCCCCAGCCCCGGCCCCAACCTCATTCCCAGGCCTGCCCCAGCCTCGGGCCCAGCCCTGTCCCAGGCCCAGCCCAGAACCCAGCCCAGCCTCAGCCAGGCCCCAGCCCTGCGCCAGCCCAGCCCCAGCCCCTGCCCTGGACCCAGCCCCAGTCGCAGCCCCGGCCCCAGCCCAGACCCTAGCCCAGCCTTAGCCTTGGCTCCAGTCCCCGCCCCAGCCCAACCCTGCTCCCAGCCCCGGCCCCAGCCCCAGCTCTAGTCCCCCGCCCCAGCCCAGCTCAGAACCCAGCCCAGCCCCAGCCACAGCCCTGCCCCAGCCCCAGCCCCTAGCCCAGCCCTGCCCTCAGCCCAGCCCCAGCCCCAGCCCAGCCCTGACCTCAGCCCAGGCCCAGCCCTAGACCAGCCCTGCCCTCAGCCACAGCCCCAGCCCCAGACCTGCCCCAGTACCTGCCCCAGCGCAGTCCTGGTCCCAGCCCAGCCCCTGCCTTGCCCCAGCCCCAGCCCTAGCCCAGCCCTACCCTGAGGCCCCAGCCCTGCCCCCAGCCCAGCCCCAGCCCCAGCCGAGCCCAGGCCCCAGCACCTAGCCCTGCACCCAGCCCAGCCCCATCCCCACCCTGGACCCAGCCCCAGCCCAGCCCCAGCCCCAGCCCAGCCCCTGCCCTGCCCCAGAACAGCCCCAGCCCCAACCATGCCCCAGCCCTGGACCCAGCCCCAGCCCAGCCCAGCCCTGGACCAAGCCCCAGCCGCAGCCCCGGCCCCAGCCCAGCTCTAGCCCAGCCCTGCCCCAGCCCCAGCTTCACCCCCGGCCCCAGAACCGGCCCCTGCCCAGCCCCACTCCCATCCCTGCCCCCAGCCCTGCCCCAGCCCCAGCCCCAGCCCCAGCCTGGTCCCAGCCCCAGCCCAGCCATAGACTTGGTTCCCCGCCCCAGCCCAAAACCCAGCCCAGCCTCAGCCCCGGCCCCAGCCCTGCCCCAGCCCTAGACCTAGCCCAGCCCTGCCCTCAGCGCAGCCCCAGCCCTGGCCCAGCCCAGCCCCCAGCCCAGCCCCACCCACGGCCCCAGCCCCGGCCCCAGCCCAGCCCCAGCCCTGCCCCAGCCCCAGCCCTGCACCGAACCCAGCCCTGCCCTCAGCCCCAGCCCAGCCCCAGCCCAGCCCCAGATACAGCCCAGCCCCAGCCCTGGACCCAGCCCCAATCTCAACCCCATCCCCAGCCCAGACCCTAGCCCAGCCTCAGCCCCGACTCCAGTCCCCGCCCCAGCCCAGCCCAGAACCCAGCCCAGCCCCAGCCACAGCCCTGCCCCAGCCCCAGCCCTAGCCCAGCCCTGCCTTCAGCCCAGCCCAGCCCTGGACCAAGCCCCAGCCGCAGCCCCGGCCCCAGCCCAGCTCTAGCCCAGCCCTGCCCCAGCCCCAGCTTCACCCCCGGCCCCAGAACCGGCCCCTGCCCAGCACCACTCCCATCCCTGCCCCCAGCCCTGCCCCAGCCCCAGCCCCAGCCCCAGCCTGGTCCCAGCCCCAGCCCAGCCATAGACTTGGTTCCCGCCCCAGCCCAAAAACCCAGCCCAGCCTCAGCCCCGGCCCCAGCCCTGCCCCAGCCCTAGACCTAGCCCAGCCCTGCCCTCAGCCCAGCCCCAGCCCTGGCCCAGCCCAGCCCCCAGCCCCAGCCCCACCCACGGCCCCAGCCCAGCCCCAGCCCAGCCCCAGATACAGCCCAGCCCCAGCCCTGGACCCAGCCCCAATCTCAACCCCATCCCCAGCCCAGACCCTAGCCCAGCCTCAGCCCCGACTCCAGTCCCCGCCCCAGCCCAGCCCAGAACCCAGCCCAGCCCCAGCCACAGCCCTGCCCCAGCCCCAGCCCTAGCCCAGCCCTGCCTTCAGCCCAGCCCCAGCCCCAGCCTAGACCTGCCCTCAGCCCAGGCCCAGCCCTAGCCCAGCCCTGCCCTCAGCCACAGCCCCAGATCCAGACCTGCCCCAGTCCCTGCCCCGACTCCAGCCCTGCCCCCAGCCCAGCCCTGCCCCCAGCCCGAGCCCAGGCCCCAGCACCTAGCCCTGCCCCCAACCCGGCCCCAGGCCAAGGCCCAGCCTCCAGCCTAGTTCTGCCCCATCCCCGGCCCCAGCCCTGCCGCAGCCCCAGCCCCAGCCCCACCCCTCAGCCCCAGCCCAGCCCCAGCTCTGCCCTGGACCCACTCCCAGCCCCACCCCAGCCTCATCCCCAGCCCTGCCCCAGCCCAGCCCCTGACCCAGCCCCAGCTCAGGCCCTGCCCTGGACCCAGCCCCAGCCCCAGCCCAGCCCCAGTCCCAGACCTGCCCCGGAACAGCCCCAGCCACTGCCCAGCCCCAGCCCTGGCCCCAGCCCCAGCCCCAGCCCTGCGCCAGCCCAGCCCCAGCCCCAGCCCAGCCCCTGCCCTGGACACAGCCCCAGACCTAACCCAGACCCTGCCCAGCCCCAGCCACCGCCCAGCCCCAGCCCTGCCCCCAGCCCAGCCCCATCCCCACCCTGGAGCAGCCCCAGCCCAGCCCCAGCCCCAACCATGCCCCAGCCCTGGACCCAGCCCCAGCCCCAGCCCCAGCCCCAGCCCCAGCCCTGCGCCAGCCCAGCCCCAGCCCCTGCCCTGGACCCAGCCCCAGTTGCAGCCCCGGCCCCCAGCCCAGACCCTAGCCCAGCCTTAGCCTTGGCTCCAGTCCCCGCCCCAGCCCAACCCTGCTCCCAGCCCCGGCCCCAGCCCCGGCTCCAGTCCCCGCCCCAGCCCAGCCCAGAACCCAGCCCAGCCACAGCCACAGCCCTGCCCCAGCCCCAGCCCTAGCCCAGCCCTGCCCTCAGCCCAGCCCCAGCCCCAGCCCAGCCCTGACCTCAGCCCCAGGCCCAGCCCTAGACCAGCCCTGCCCTCAGCCACAGCCCCAGCCCCAGACCTGCCCCAGTCCCTGCCCCAGCCCAGTCCTGGTCCCAGCCCAGCCCCTGCCCTGCCCCAGCCCCAGCCCCAGCTCAGCCTTACCCTGAGGCCCCAGCCCTGCCCCCAGCCCAGCCCCGGCCCCAGCCGAGCCCAGGCCCCAGCACTTAGCCCTGCCCCCCAACCTGGCCCCAGGCCAAGGCCCAGCCTCCAGCCTAGTTCTGCCCCATCCCCGGCCCCAGCCCAGCCCCAGCCCCAGCCCCAGCCCTGTCCCCAGCCCCTTCCCTGCCCCAGCCCTACCCCCAGCCCAGCCCCAGTCCCAGCCCATCCATAGAATTGGTTCCCGAACCAGCCACAGCCCTGCCCCCAGTCCAGCCCCAGCCCCGGCCCCAACCTCAGTCCCAGCCCTGCCCCAGCCTCGGGCCCAGCCCTGTCCCAGGCCCAGCCCAGAACCCAGCCCAGCCTCAGCCCCGGCCCCAGCTCTGGCCCCAGCCCTGTCCCCAGCCCCCGGCGTCTGCCCCAGCCCCAGCCCTAGCCCAGCCCTGAACTCAGCCCCAGCCCCAGCCCCAGCCCCACCCTCAACCCCAGCCCAGCCCCAGCCCCAGCCCTGCCCCAGCCCTGCCCCAGCCCAACCCCAGCCCCAGCCCGGCCCCTGCCCTGCCCCAGCCCAGCCCCAGACCCAGCCCAGCCCCTGCCCGGCCCCTGCCCTGCCCCAGCCCAGCCCCAGTCCCAGCCCAGCCCCAGCCCAGCCCGAGCCCCACCTGTAGCCTAGCCCTGCTCTCAGCCCAGCCCCAGCTTTGCCCCAGCCCCAGCCCCAGCTTCACCCTCGGCCCCAGCCCAGCCCCAGCCCTAGCCCAGCCCGGACCCAGCCAGAGCCTAGCCCCAGCCCTGGACCCAGCCCCAGCCCAGCCCCAGCCCTAGCCCAGCGCAGCCCCAGCCCCAGCCCAGACCCAAACCTGGACCCAGCCCAGCCCCAGCGCCAGCCCTGGCCCAAACCCCAGCCCCAGCCCTGGCCCCAGCCCAGACCTGTCCTCAGCCCCAGCCCCAGCCCAGCCCCAGCCCCAGTCCTGCCCAAACCCTGCCCCAGCCCTGCCCCAGTCCCAGCCCCAGCCCCAGCCATGCCCTCAGCCCCAGCCCCAGCCCAGCCCCAGCCACAGCCCTGCCCCAGCCCTGCCCCAGCCCTGCCCAGACCCAGCCCTGGACCCAGCCCCGGCCCCAGCCCTGGCTCCAGTCCCCGCCCCAGCTCAGCCCAGAACCCAGCCCAGCACCAGCCCCAGCCCCAGCCCTGCCGCCGCCAAAGCCCCAGCCCCACCCTCAGCCCCAGCCCAGCCCCAGCTCTGCCCTGGACCCACCCCCAGCCCCACCCCAGCCTCATCCCCAGCCCTGCCCCAGCCCAGCCCCTGCCCCAGCTCCACCTCAGGCTCTGCCCTGGACCCAGCCCCAGTCCCTGCCCAGCCCCAGTGCCAGCCCTGCCCCAGAACAACCCCAGCCACCGCCCAGCCCCAGCCCTGGCCCCAGCCCCAGCCCCAGTCCAGCCCCAGCCCCAGCCCTGCGCCAGCCCAGCCCCAGCCCCAGCCCAGCCCCTGCCCTGGACCCAGCCCCAGCCCTAACCCAGACCCTGCCCAGCCCCAGCCACCGCCCAGCCCCAGTCCTGCCCCCAGCCCAGCCCCATCCCCACACTGGACCCAGCCCCAGCCCAGCCCCAGCCCCAACTATGCCCCAGCCCATCCCCAGCCCCAGCCCAGCCATAGAATTGGTTCCCACCCCAGCCCCAGCCCTGCCCCCAGCCCAGCCCCAGCCCTGGCCCCAACCTCATTCCCAGCCCTGCCCCAGCCTCGGGCCCAGCCCTGTCCCAGGCCCAGCCCAGAACCCAGCCCAGCCTCAGCCCCGGCCCCAGCTCTGGCCCCAGCCCTGTCCCCAGCCCCGGCTTCTGCCCCAGCCCCAGCCCTAGCCCAGCCCTGCCCTCAGCCCCAGCCCCAGCTCTGGCCCCACCCTCAACCCCAGCCCAGCCCCAGCCCCAGCCCAGCCCAAGCCCTGCCCCAGCCCTGCCCCAGCCCAGCCCCAGCCCCAGCCCAGCCCCAGCCCAGCCCTTGCCCTGCCCCAGCCCAGCCCCAGCCCCAGCCCCAGCCCCATCCTCGGTCCTAGCCCCACCCTCGGCCCCAGCCCTGCCCCAGCCCTGGACCCATCCCCAGCCCAGACCCAGCCCAGCCCCAGCCCTGGACTCAGCCCCAATCTCAATCCCATCCCCAGCACAGACCCTAGCCCAGCCCCATCCCCGGCCCCAGCCCAGCCCCTGCCCAGCCCCACCCCCATCCCTGCCCCCAGCCCAGCCCCAGCCCCAGCCGAGCCATAGAATTGGTTCCCGCCCCAGCCCCAGCCCAGCCCCAGCCCCAACTATGCCCCAGCCCATCCCCAGCCCCAGCCCAGCCATAGAATTGGTTCCCGCCCCAGCCCCAGCCCTGCCCCCAGCCCAGCCCCAGCCCTGGCCCCAACCTCATTCCCAGCCCTGCCCCAGCCTCGGGCCCAGCCCTGTCCCAGGCCCAGCCCAGAACCCAGCCCAGCCTCAGCCCCGGCCCCAGCTCTGGCCCCAGCCCTGTCCCCAGCCCCGGCTTCTGCCCCAGCCCCAGCCCTAGCCCAGCCCTGCCCTCAGCCCCAGCCCCAGCTCTGGCCCCACCCTCAACCCCAGCCCAGCCCCAGCCCCAGCCCAGCCCAAGCCCTGCCCCAGCCCTGCCCCAGCCCAGCCCCAGCCCCAGCCCAGCCCCAGCCCAACCCTTGCCCTGCCCCAGCCCAGCCCCAGCCCCAGCCCCAGCCCCATCCTCGGTCCTAGCCCCACCCTCGGCCCCAGCCCTGCCCCAGCCCTGGACCCATCCCCAGCCCAGACCCAGCCCAGCCCCAGCCCTGGACTCAGCCCCAATCTCAATCCCATCCCCAGCCCAGACCCTAGCCCAGCCCCATCCCCGGCCCCAGCCCAGCCCCTGCCCAGCCCCACCCCCATCCCTGCCCCCAGCCCAGCCCCAGCCCCAGCCGAGCCATAGAATTGGTTCCCGCCCCAGCCCCAGCCCTGCCCCCAGTCCAGCCCCAGCCCCGCCCCCAACTTCAGTCCCAACCCAGCCCCAGCCCAGCCCTAGACTTGGTTCCAGCCCTGACCCCAGCCCTACCCTCAGCCCAGCCTCAGCCAGGCCCCAGCCCTGCCCCAGCCCAGCCCCAGCCCCTGCCCTGGACCCAGCCCCAGTCGCAGCCCCAGCCCCAGCCCAGACCCTAGCCCAGCCTTAGCCTTGGCTCCAGTCCCCGCCCCAGCCCAACCCTGCTCCCAGCCCCGGCCCCAGCCCCGGCTCCAGTCCCCGCCCCAGCCCAGCCCAGAACACAGCCCAGCCCCAGCCACAGTCCTGCCCCAGCCCCAGCCCTAGCCCAGCCCTGCCCTCAGCCCAGCCCCAGCCCCAGCCCAGCCCTGACCTCAGCCCAGGCCCAGCCCTAGACCAGCCCTGCCCTCAGCCACAGCCCCAGCCCCAGACCTGCCCCAGTCCCTGCCCCAGCCCAGTCCTGGTCCCAGCCCAGCCCCTGCCCTGCCCCAGGCCCAGCCCTAGCCCAGCCTTACCCTCAGGCCCCAGCCCTGCCCCCAGCCCAGCCCCGGCCCCAGCCGAGCCCAGGCCCCAGCACCTAGCCCTGCCCCCAACCCGGCCCCAGGCCAAGGCCCAGCCTCCAGCCTAGTTCTGCCCCATCCCCGGCCCCAGCCCAGCCCCGGCCCCAGCCCCAGCCCCAGCCCTGTCCCCAGCCCCTTCCCTGCCCCAGCCCTACCCCAGCCCAGCCCCAGTCCCAGCCCAGCCCCAGCATTGGCCCCAGCCCATCCCCAGCCCCAGCCCATCCATAGAATTGGTTCCCGCCCCAGCCACAGCCCTGCCCCAGCCCTGCCCCAGCCCAACCCCAGCCCCAGCCCGGCCCCTGCCCTGCCCCAGCCCAGCCCCAGCCCAGCCCGAGCCCCACCCGTAGCCTAGCCCTGCCCTCAGCCCAGCCCCAGCTTCGCCCCAGCCCCAGCCCCAGCCTCACCCTCGGCCCCAGCCCAGCCCCAGCCCTAGCCCAGCCCGGACCCAGCCACAGCCTAGCCCCAGCCCTGGACCCAGCCCCAGCGCAGCCCCAGCCCCAGCCCAGACCCAGCCCTGGACCCAGCCCAGCCCCAGCGCCAGCCCTGGCCCAAACCCCAGCCCCAGCCCTGGCCCCAGCCCCAGCCCCAGCCCCAGCCCAGCCCCAGCCCTGGCCCCAGCCCCAGCCCAGGCCCAGCCCCAGCCCAGCCCCTGCCCTGGACCCAGCCCCAGCCCTAACCCAGCCCCTGCCCAGCCCCAGCCACCGCCCAGCCCCAGCCCTGCCCCCAGCCCAGCCCCATCCCCACCCTGGACCCAGCCCCAGCCCAGCCCCAGCCCCAACCATGCCCCAGCCCTGGACCCAGCCCCAGCCCAGCCCAACCCTGGACCAAGCCCCAGCCGCAGCCCCGGCCCCAGCCCAGCTCTAGCCCAGCCCTGCCCCAGCCCCAGCTTCACCCCCGGCCCCAGCCCCGGCCCCTGCCCAGCCCCACTCCCATCCCTGCCCCCAGACCTGCCCCATCCCCAGCCCCAGCCCCAGCCTGGTCCCAGCCCCAGCCCAGCCATAGACTTGGTTCCCGCCCCAGCCCAGAACCCAGCCCAGCCTCAGCCCCGGCCCCAGCCCTGCCCCAGCCCTAGACCTAGCCCAGCCCTGCCTTCAGCCCAGGCCCAGCCCTAGACCAGCCCTGCCCTCAGCCACAGCCCCAGCCCCAGACCTGCCCCAGTCCCTGCCCCAGCCCAGCCCTGCCCCCAGCCCCAGCCCCGGCCCCAACCTCAGTCCCAGCTCTGCTCCCAGCCCCGACCCCAGCCCCAGCCCTAGCCCTACCCCAGCCCTGCCCCAGCCACGGGCCCAGCCCTCCCCCAGGCCCAGCCCAGAACCCAGTCCAGGCCCAACCTCAGCTCCAGTCCTGCCCCAGCCACAGCCCTGCCACAGCCCAGCCCCAGCCACAACCCAGCCCCAGCCCGAGCCCCAGGCCAGACCTGCCCAAGCCCTGCCCCAGCCCTTCCCCAGCCCCAGCCCTAGCCCAGCCCTGCCCTCAGCCCCAGCCCCAGCCCAGCCCCAGCCCCAGTCCTGCCCAAGCCCTGCCCCAGCCCTTCCCCAGCCCCAGCCCTAGCCCAGACCTGCCCTCAGCCCCAGCCACCGCCCAGCCCCAGCCCTGGCCCCAGCCCCAGCCCCAGTCCAGCCCCAGCCCCAGCCCCAGCCCTGCGCCAGCCCAGCCCCAGCCCCAGCCCAGCCCCTGTCCTGGACCCAGCCCCAGCCCCAGCCCTGCCCCAGCCCAGCCCCAGCCTCGAGCCTAGCCCAGCCCCTGCCCTGGACCCAGCCCCAACCCAGCCCCAGCCCTGCCCCAGAACAGCCCCAGCCACAGCCCAGCCCCAGCCCTGGCCCCAGACCCAGCCCCAGCCCTGCCCCAGAACAGCCCCAGCCACTGCCCAGCCCCAGCCCTGGCCCCAGCCCCTGCCCCCGCCCTGTCCAAGTCCCTGCCCCAGCCCCAGCCCAGCCCTAGCCCAGCCCTGTTCCAGCCCCCACCCTGCCCCAGCCACAGCCCTGCCCCAGCCCAGCCCCAGCCACAACCCAGCCACAGCCCAGGACCCAGCCCCAGCCCGAGCCCCAGCCCAGACCTGCACTCAGCCCCAGCCCCAGCCCAGCCCCAGCCCAGCCCCAGCCCCAGCCCCAGCCCCAGTCCTGCCCAAGCCCTGCCCCAGCCCTTCCCCAGCCCCAGCCCTAGCCCAGCCCTGCCCTCAGCTTCAGCCCCAGCCCAGCCCCAGCCCCAGTCCTGCCCAAGCCCTGCCCCAGCCCTTCCCCAGCCCCAGCCCTAGCCCAGACCTGCCCTCAGCCCCAGCCACCGCCCAGCCCCAGCCCTGGCCCCAGCCCCAGCCCCAGTCCAGCCCCAGCCCCAGCCCCAGCCCTGCGCCAGCCCAGCCCCAGCCCCAGCCCAGCCCGTGCCCTGGACACAGCCCCAGCCCTAACCCAGCCCCTGCCCAGCCCCAGCCACCGCCCAGCCCCAACCCTGCCCCCAGCCCAGCCCCATCCCCACCCTGGACCCAGCCCCAGCCCAGCCCCAGCCCCAACCATGCCCCAGCCCTGGACCCAGCCCCAGCCCAGCCCAGCCCTGGACCAAGCCCCAGCTTCACCCCCGGCCCCAGAACCGGCCCCTGCCCAGCCCCACTCCCATCCCTGCCCCCATCCCTGCCCCAACCCATAGCCCCAGCCCCAGCCCGGTCCCAGCCCCAGCCTAGCCACAGACTTGGTTCTGGCCCCAGCCCCAGCCCAGAACCCAGCCCAGCCTCAGCCCCGGCCCCAGCCCTGTCCCCAGCCCCAGCCACAGCCCCAGCCACACCGTCGGCACCAGCCCAGCCCCAGCCCCAGCCACAACCTTGGCCCCAGCCCAACCCCAGTTCCAGCCCTGCCCCAGCACTGCCCCAGCCCCAGACCTAGCCCTGCCCCAGAACAGCCCCAGCCACTGCCCAGCCCCAGCCCTGGCCCCAGCCCCTGCCCCAGCCCTGTCCCAGTCCCTGCCCCAGCCCCAGCCCCAGCCCTGCCCCCAGCCCAGCCCCATCCCCACCCTGGACCCAGCCCCAGCCCAGCCCCAGCCCCACCCTGGACCCAGCCCAAGCCCAGCCCAGCCCTGGACCAAGCCCCAGGCGCAGCCCCCGGCCCTAGCCCAGCTCTAGCCCAGCCCTGCCCCAGCCCCAGATTCACCCCCAGCCCCAGCCCCAGTCCTGCCCCAGACCAGCGCCAGCCCCAGCCCCAGCCCCAGCCCCAGCCCAGCCCCAGCCCTGGACCCAGCCCAGCCCCAGCCCCAGCCCCAGCCCAGCCTCAGCCCCGGCCCCAGCCCTGCCCCAGCCCCACCCCTAGCCTAGCCCTGCCCCAGCCCAGCCCCAGCACTGCCCCAGCCCCAGCCCTAGTCCAGCCCTGCCCCCAGCCCCATCCTCGGCCCTAGCCCCACCCTCGGCCCCAGCCCAGCCCCAGCCCTAGCCCAGCCCAGCCCCAGCCACAGCCGAGCCTCCAGCCCAGTCCTGCTTCAGCACCGGCCCCAACCCAGCCCCAGCCCAGCCCTAGACTTGGTTCCAGCCCTGACCCCAGCCATGCCCTCAGCCCAGCCTCAGCCAGGCCCCAGCCCTGCGCCAGCCCAGCCCCAGCCCCTGCCATGGACCCAGCCCCAGTCGCAGCCCCGGCCCCAGCCCAGACCCTAGCCCCGCCTTAGCCTTGGCTCCAGTCCCGCCCCAGCCCAACCCTGCTCCCAGCCCCGGCCCCAGCCCCGGCTCCAGTCCCCGCCCCAGCCCAGCTCAGAACCCAGCCCAGCCCCAGCCCCAGCCCTGCCCCAGCCCTGGCCCCAGCCCCGGCCCCAGACTCGGCCCCAGCCCCGCCCCAGCCCTGTCCCCAGCCCCTTCCCTGCCCCAGCCCTACCCCAGCCCAGCCCCAGTCCCAGCCCAGGCCCAGCCCTGCCCCAGCCCCAGCCCCAGCCCCAGCACAGCCCCACCCTCGGCCCCAGCCCAGCCCCAGCCCCAACCCTGACCCAGCCCAGCCCCAGCCACCGCCCAGCCCCAGCCCTCGACTCAGCCCCAGCCCTAGCCCAGCCCTACCCTCAGGCCCCAGCCCTGCCCCCAGCCCAGCCCCGGCCCCAGCTGAGCCCAGGCCCCAGCACCTAGCCCTGCCCCCAACCCGGCCCCAGGCCAAGGCCCAGCCTCCAGCCTAGTTCTGCCCCATCCCCGGCCCCAGCCCAGCCCCGGCCCCAGACTCGGCCCCAGCCCCGCCCCAGCCCTGTCCCCAGCCCCTTCCCTGCCCCAGCCCTACCCCAGCCCAGCCCCAGTCCCAGCCCAGGCCCAGCCCTGCCCCAGCCCCAGCCCCAGCCCCAGCACAGCCCCACCCAGCCCCAGCCCCAGCCGAGGCCCCATCCCTGCCCCCAGCCCTAGCCCTGCCCCAGCCCTGCCCCAGCCCTGCCCAGTCCCAGCCCTGGACCCAGCCCCGGCCCCAGCGCCGGCTCCAGTCCCCGCCCCAGCTCAGCCCAGAACCCAGCCCAGCACCAGCCCCACCCTCAGCCCAGCCCAGCCCCAGCTCTGCCCTGGACCCACCCCCAGCCCCACCCCAGCCTCATCCCCAGCCCTGCCCCAGCCCAGCCCCTGCCCCAGCTCCAGCTCAGGCCCTGCCCTGGACCCAGCCCCAGTCCCAGCCCAGCCCCAGCCCCAGCCCTGCCCCAGAACAGCCCCAGCCACCGCCCAGCCCCAGCCCTGGCCCCAGCCCCAGCCCCAGTCCAGCCCCAGCCCCAGCCCCAGCCCTGCGCCAGCCCAGCCCCAGCCCCAGCCCTAGCCCAGACCTGCCCTCAGCCCCAGCCACCGCCCAGCCCCAGCCCTGGCCCCAGCCCTGCCCTCAGCCCCAGCCCCAGCTCAGCCCCAGCCCCAGTCCTGCCCAAGCCCTGCCCCAGCCCTTCCCCAGCCCCAGCCCTAGCGCAGACCTGCCCTCAGCCCCAGCCACCGCCCAGCCCCAGCCCTGGCCCCAGCCCCAGCCCCAGTCCAGCCCCAGCCCCAGCCCCAGCCCTGCGCCAGCCCAGCCCAAGCCCCAGCCCAGCCTCTGCCCTGGACCCAGCCCCAGCTCTAACCCAGCCCCTGCCCCAGCCCCAGCTTCACCCCCGGACCCAGAACCGGCCCCTGCCCAGCCCCACTCCCATCCCTGCCCCCCATCCCTGCCCCAGCCCTAGCCCCAGCCCCAGCCCGGTCCCAGCCCCAGCCTAGCCATAGACTTGGTTCTGGCCCTAGCCCCAGCCCAGAACCCAGCCCAGCCTCAGCCCCGGCCCCAGCCCTGCCCCAGCCCCAGACCTAGCCCAGCCCTGCCCCAGCCCCAGACCTAGCCCAGCCCTGCCCCAGCCCTGTCCCCAGCCCCAGCCACAGCCCCAGCCACACCGTCGGCACCAGCCCAGCCCCAGCCCCAGCCACAACCTTGGCCCCAGCCCAACCCCAGTTCCAGCCCTGCCCCAGCACTGCCCCAGCCCCAGCCCTAGCCCTGCCCCAGAACAGCCCCAGCCACTGCCCAGCCCCAGCCCTGGCCCCAGCCCCTGCCCCAGCCCTGTCCCAGTCCCTGCCCCAGCCCCAGCCCCAGCCCCACCCCTGGCCCCAGCCCCAGCCCCAGCCCAGCCCTAGCCCAGCCCTGTTCCAGCCCCCACCCTGCCCCAGCCACAGCCCTGCCCCAGCCCAGCCCCAGCCACAACCCAGCCCCAGCCCAGGACCCAGCCCCAGCCCCAGCCCTAGCCCAGACCTGCCCTCAGCCCCAGCCCCAGCCCTTCCCCAGCCCCAGTCCTGCCCAAGCCCTGCCCCAGCCCTTCCCCAGCCCCAGCCCTAGCCCAGCCCTGCCCTCAGCCCCAGCCCCAGCCCCAGTCCTGCCCAAGCCCTGCCCCAGCCCTGCCCCAGTCCCAGCCCCAGCCCCAGCCATGCCCTCAGCCCCAGCCCAGCCCCAGCCACAGCCCTGCCCCAGCCCTGCCCCAGCCCTGCCCAGACCCAGCCCTGGACCCAGCCCCAGCCCCAGCCCTGCCGCAGCCAAAGCCCCAGCCCCACCCTCAGCCCCAGCCCAGCCCCAGCTCTGCCTTGGACCCACCCCCAGCCCCACCCCAGCCTCATCCCCAGCCCTGCCCCAGCCCAGCCCCTGCCCCAGCTCCAGCTCAGGCCCTGCCCTGGACCCAGCCCCAGCCCCAGTCCAGCCCCAGCCCCAGCCCCAGCCCTGCGCCAGCCCAGCCCCAGCCCCAGCCCAGCCCCTGCCCTGGACCCAGCCCCAGCCCTAACCCAGACCCTGCCCAGCCCCAGCCACCGCCCAGCCCCAGCCCAGCCATAGAATTGGTTCCCGCCTTAGCCCCAGCCCTGCCCCCAGCCCAGCCCCAGCCCCGGCCCCAACCTCATTCCCAGCCCTGCCCCAGCCTCGGGCCCAGCCCTGTCCCAGGCCCAGCCCAGAACCCAGCCCAGCCTCAGCCCCGGCCGCAGCTCTGGCCCCAGCCCTGTCCCCAGCCCCGGCTTCTGCCCCAGCCCCAGCCCTAGCCCAACCCTGCCCTCAGCCCCAGCCCCAGCCCCAGCCCCACCCTCAACCCCAGCCCAGCCCCAGCCCAAGCCCAGCCCAAGCCCTGCCCCAGCCCTGCCCAGCCCAGCCCCAGCCCCAGCCCCAGCCCCATCCCCATCCTCGGTCCTAGCCCCACCCTCGGCCCCAGCCCAGCCCCAGCCCTAGCCCAGCCCAGCCACAGCCCAGCCCCAGCCCTGGACCCAGCCCAGCCCCAGCCACTGCCGAGCTTCCAGCCCAGTCCTGCTTCAGCACCGGCCCCAACCCAGCCCCAGCCCAGCCCTAGACTTGGTTCCAGCCCTGACCCCAACCATGCCCAGGCCAAGGCCCAGCCTCCAGCCTAGTTCTGCCCCATCCCCGGCCCCAGCCCAGCCCCAGCCCCAGCCCCAGCCCCAACCCTGCCCCAGCCCTGGCCCCAGACTCGGCCCCAGACTCGGCCCCAGCCCCGCCCCAGCCCTGTCCCCAGCCCCTTCCCTGCCCCAGCCCTACCCCAGCCCAGCCCCAGTCCCAGCCCAGGCCCAGCCCTGCCCCAGCCCCAGCCCCAGCCCCAGCCCCAGCACAGCCCAGCCCTGGACCAAGCCCCAGCCGCAGCCCCGGCCCCAGCCCAGCTCTAGCCCAGCCCTGCCCCAGCCCCAGCTTCACCCCCGGCCCCAGCCCCAGCCCCTGCCCAGCCCCACTCCCATCCCTGCCCCCAGACTTGCCCCATCCCCAGCCCCAGCTCCAGCCTGGTCCCAGCCCCAGCCCAGCCATAGACTTGGTTCCCGCCCCAGCCCAGAACCCAGCCCAGCCTCAGCCCCGGCCATAGCCCTGCCCCAGCCCTAGACCTAGCCCAGCCCTGCCCTCAGCCCAGCCCCAGCCCTGGCCCAGCCCCAACCATGCCCCAGCCCTGGAACCAGCTCCAGCCCAGCCCAGCCCTGGACCAAGCCCCAGCCGCAGCCCCGGCCCTAGCCCAGCTCTAGCCCAGCCCTACCCCAGCCCCAGCCCCAGCCCAGCCCCAGCCCCAGCCCCAGCCCAGCCCCAGCCCCAGCACAGCCCCCAGCCCTGGCCCAGCCCCAACCATGCCCCAGCCCTGGAACCAGCTCCAGCCCAGCCCAGCCCTGGACCAAGCCCCAGCCGCAGCCCCGGCCCTAGCCCAGCTCTAGCCCAGCCCTACCCCAGCCCCAGCCCCAGCCCAGCCCCAGCCCTGGACCCAGCCCAGCCCCAGCCCCAGCACAGCCCCGGACCAGCCCCAGCCCCAGCCCCAGCTCTGGCCCCAGCCCTGTCCCCAGCCCCGGCTTCTGCCCCAGCCCCAGCCCTAGCCCAGCCCTGCCCTCAGCCCCAGCCCCAGCCCCAGCCCCACCCTCAACCCCAGCCCAGCCCCAGCCCCA
Source organism: Melanerpes formicivorus (assembly GCF_026170545.1). NCBI lineage: Eukaryota > Metazoa > Chordata > Aves > Piciformes > Picidae > Melanerpes > Melanerpes formicivorus. The sequence goes on along the minus strand of NW_027143027.1, from coordinate 76,261 downwards.
GCCCAGCCCCAGCCCTGGACCCAGCCCAGCCCAGAACCCAGCCCAGCCTCAGCCCCGGCCCCAGCTCTGGCCCCAGCCCTGTCTCCAGCCCCGGCTTCTGCCCCAGCCCCAGCCCTAGCCCAACCCTGCCCTCAGCCCCAGCCCCAGCCCCAGCCCCACCCTCAACCCCAGCCCAGCCCCAGCCCAAGCCCAGCCCAAGCCCTGCCCCAGCCCTGCCCAGCCCAGCCCCAGCCCCAGCCCCAGCCCCATCCTCGGTCCTAGCCCCACCCTCGGCCCCAGCCCAGCCCCAGCCCTAGCCCAGCCCAGCCACAGCCCAGCCCCAGCCCTGGACCCAGCCCAGCCCCAGCCACTGCCGAGCCTCCAGCCCAGTCCTGCTTCAGCACCGGCCCCAACCAAGCCCCAGCCCAGCCCTAGACTTGGTTCCAGCCCTGACCCCAGCCATGCCCAGGCCAAGGCCCAGCCTCCAGCCTAGTTCTGCCCCATCCCCGGCCCCAGCCCAGCCCCATCCCCAGCCCCAGCCCCAGCCCTGCCCCAGCCCTGGCCCCAGCCCCGGCCCCAGACTCGGCCCCAGCCCCGCCCCAGCCCTGTCCCCAGCCCCTTCCCTGCCCCAGCCCTACCCCAGCCCAGCCCCACTCCCAGCCCAGGCCCAGCCCTGCCCCAGCCCCAGCCCCAGCCCCAGCACAGCCCCACCCTCGGCCCCAGCCCAGCCCCAGCCCCAGCCCTCGACCCAGCCCCAGCCCCAGCCCTGCCCCAGCCCAGCCCCAGCCTCGGGCCTATCCCAGCCCCTGCCCTGCACCCAGCCCCAGCCCAGCCCCTGCCCTGCCCCAGAACAGCCCCAGCCCCAACCATGCCCCAGCCCTGGACCCAGCCCCAGCCCAGCCCAGCCCTGGACCCAGCCCAGCCCCAGCCCCAACCCTGGCCCAGCCCAGCCCCAGCCACCGCCCAGCCCCAGCCCTCGACCCAGCCCCAGCCCCAGCCCTGCCCCAGCCCAGCCCCAGCCTCGGGCCTATCCCAGCCCCTGCCCTGCACCCAGCCCCAGCCCAGCCCCAGCCCTGTCCCAGAACAGCTCCAGCCCCAACCATGCCCCACCCCTGGACCCAGCCCCAGCCCAGCCCAGCCCTGGACCAAGCCCCAGCCGCAGCCCCGGCCCTAGCCCAGCTCTAGCCCAGCCCTGCCCCAGCCCCAGCTTCACCCCCTGCCCCAGCCCCCGTCCTGCCCCAGACCAGCCCCAGCCCCAGCCCCAGCCCCAGCCCAGCCCCAGCCCTGGACCCAGCCCAGCCCCAGCCCCAGCACAGCCCCAGCTCCGGCCCCAGCCCCAGCCCCTGCCCAGGCCCACTCCCAGACCAGCCCCACCCTCGGCCCCAACCCAGCCCCAGCCCTGGACCCAGCCCCAGCCCTGGACCCAGCCCAGCCCCAGCCCCAGCCCTGGCCCAAACCCCAGCCCCAGCCCTGGCCCCAGCCCCAGCCCAGCCCCAGCCCTGGACCCAGCCCAGCCCCAGCCCCAGCCCCAGCCCAGCCTCAGCCCCGGCCCTAGCCCCGCCCCAGCCCCACCCCTAGCCTAGCCCTGCCCCAGCCCAGCCCCAGCCCTGCCCCAGCCCCAGCCCTAGTCCAGCCCTGCCCCCAGCCCCAGCCCCAGCCCCATCCTCGGCCCTAGCCCCACCCTCGGCCCCAGCCCCAACCTCGGCCCCAGCCCAGCCCCAGCCCTAGCCCAGCCCAGCCACAGCCACAGCCCAGCCCCAGCCCTGGACCCAGCCCAGCCCCAGCCACAGCCGAACCTGCAGCCCAGTCCTGCTTCAGCACCGGCCCCAACCCAGCCCCAGCCCAGCCCTAGATTTGGTTCCAGGCCTGACCCCAGCCATGCCCTCAGCCCAGCCTCAGCCAGGCCCCAGCCCTGCCCCAGCCCAGCCCCAGCCCCTGCCATGGACCCAGCCCCAGTCGCAGCCCCGGCCCCAGCCCAGACCCTAGCCCAGCCTTAGCCTTGGCTCCAGTCCCGCCCCAGCCCAACCCTGCTCCCAGCCCCGGCCCCAGCCCCGGCTCCAGTCCCCGCCCCAGCCCAGCTCAGAACCCAGCCCAGCCCCAGCCACAGCCCTGCCCCAGCCCCAGCCCTAGCCCAGCCCTGCTCTCAGCCCAGCCCCAGCCCCAGCCCAGCCCTGACCTCAGCCCAGGCCCAGCCCTAGACCAGCCCTGCCCTCAGCTACAGCCCCAGCCCCAGACCTGCCCCAGTCCCTGCCCCAGCCCAGTCCTGGTCCCAGCCCAGCCCCTGCCCTGCCCCAGCCCCAGCCCTAGCCCAGCCCTACCCTCAGGCCCCAGCCCTGCCCCCAGCCCAGCCCCGGCCCCAGCTGAGCCCAGGCCCCAGCACCTAGCCCTGCCCCCAACCCGGCCCCAGGCCAAGGCCCAGCCTCCAGCCTAGTTCTGCCCCATCCCCGGCCCCAGCCCAGCCCCGGCCCCAGACTCGGCCCCAGCCCCGCCCCAGCCCTGTCCCCAGCCCCTTCCCTGCCCCAGCCCTACCCCAGCCCAGCCCCAGTCCCAGCCCAGGCCCAGCCCTGCCCCAGCCCCAGCCCCAGCCCCAGCACAGCCCCCACCCAGCCCCAGCCCCAGCCGAGGCCCCATCCCTGGCCCAGCCTTCAACCCAGCCCCAGCCCCATCCCTGCCCCCAGCCCTAGCCCTGCCCCAGCCCTGCCCCAGCCCTGCCCAGTCCCAGCCCTGGACCCAGCCCCGGCCCCAGCGCCGGCTCCAGTCCCCGCCCCAGCTCAGCCCAGAACCCAGCCCAGCACCAGCCCCACCCTCAGCCCCAGCCCAGCCCCAGCTCTGCCCTGGACCCACCCCCAGCCCCACCCCAGCCTCATCCCCAGCCCTGCCCCAGCCCAGCCCCTGCCCCAGCTCCAGCTCAGGCCCTGCCCTGGACCCAGCCCCAGTCCCAGCCCAGCCCCAGCCCCAGCCCTGCCCCAGAACAGCCCCAGCCACCGCCCAGCCCCAGCCCTGGCCCCAGCCCCAGCCCCAGTCCAGCCCCAGCCCCAGCCCCAGCCCTGCGCCAGCCCAGCCCCAGCCCCAGCCCTAGCCCAGACCTGCCCTCAGCCCCAGCCACCGCCCAGCCCCAGCCCTGGCCCCAGCCCTGCCCTCAGCCCCAGCCCCAGCTCAGCCCCAGCCCCAGTCCTGCCCAAGCCCTGCCCCAGCCCTTCCCCAGCCCCAGCCCTAGCGCAGACCTGCCCTCAGCCCCAGCCACCGCCCAGCCCCAGCCCTGGCCCCAGCCCCAGCCCCAGTCCAGCCCCAGCCCCAGCCCCAGCCCTGCGCCAGCCCAGCCCAAGCCCCAGCCCAGCCTCTGCCCTGGACCCAGCCCCAGCTCTAACCCAGCCCCTGCCCCAGCCCCAGCTTCACCCCCGACCCCAGAACCGGCCCCTGCCCAGCCCCACTCCCATCCCTGCCCCCATCCCTGCCCCAGCCCTAGCCCCAGCCCCAGCCCGGTCCCAGCCCCAGCCTAGCCATAGACTTGGTTCTGGCCCTAGCCCCAGCCCAGAACCCAGCCCAGCCTCAGCCCCGGCCCCAGCCCTGCCCCAGCCCCAGACCTAGCCCAGCCCTGCCCCAGCCCCAGACCTAGCCCAGCCCTGCCCCAGCCCTGTCCCCAGCCCCAGCCACAGCCCCAGCCACACCGTCGGCACCAGCCCAGCCCCAGCCCCAGCCACAACCTTGGCCCCAGCCCAACCCCAGTTCCAGCCCTGCCCCAGCACTGCCCCAGCCCCAGCCCTAGCCCTGCCCCAGAACAGCCCCAGCCACTGCCCAGCCCCAGCCCTGGCCCCAGCCCCTGCCCCAGCCCTGTCCCAGTCCCTGCCCCAGCCCCAGCCCCAGCCCCAGCCCCACCCCTGGCCCCAGCCCCAGCCCCAGCCCAGCCCTAGCCCAGCCCTGTTCCAGCCCCCACCCTGCCCCAGCCACAGCCCTGCCCCAGCCCAGCCCCAGCCACAACCCAGCCCCAGCCCAGGACCCAGCCCCAGCCCCAGCCCTAGCCCAGACCTGCCCTCAGCCCCAGCCCCAGCCCTTCCCCAGCCCCAGTCCTGCCCAAGCCCTGCCCCAGCCCTTCCCCAGCCCCAGCCCTAGCCCAGCCCTGCCCTCAGCCCCAGCCCCAGCCCCAGCCCCAGCCCAGCCCAGCCCCAGCCCCAGTCCAGCCCAAGCCCTGCCCCAGCCCTGCCCCAGTCCCAGCCCCAGCCCCAGCCATGCCCTCAGCCCCAGCCCCAGCCCAGCCCCAGCCACAGCCCTGCCCCAGCCCTGCCCCAGCCCTGCCCAGACCCAGCCCTGGACCCAGCCCCAGCCCCAGCCCTGCCGCAGCCAAAGCCCCAGCCCCACCCTCAGCCCCAGCCCAGCCCCAGCTCTGCCTTGGACCCACCCCCAGCCCCACCCCAGCCTCATCCCCAGCCCTGCCCCAGCCCAGCCCCTGCCCCAGCTCCAGCTCAGGCCCTGCCCTGGACCCAGCCCCAGCCCCAGTCCAGCCCCAGCCCCAGCCCCAGCCCTGCGCCAGCCCAGCCCCAGCCCCAGCCCAGCCCCTGCCCTGGACCCAGCCCCAGCCCTAACCCAGACCCTGCCCAGCCCCAGCCACCGCCCAGCCCCAGCCCAGCCATAGAATTGGTTCCCGCCTTAGCCCCAGCCCTGCCCCCAGCCCAGCCCCAGCCCCGGCCCCAACCTCATTCCCAGCCCTGCCCCAGCCTCGGGCCCAGCCCTGTCCCAGGCCCAGCCCAGAACCCAGCCCAGCCTCAGCCCCGGCCGCAGCTCTGGCCCCAGCCCTGTCCCCAGCCCCGGCTTCTGCCCCAGCCCCAGCCCTAGCCCAACCCTGCCCTCAGCCCCAGCCCCAGCCCCAGCCCCACCCTCAACCCCAGCCCAGCCCCAGCCCAAGCCCAGCCCAAGCCCTGCCCCAGCCCTGCCCAGCCCAGCCCCAGCCCCAGCCCCAGCCCCATCCTCGGTCCTAGCCCCACCCTCGGCCCCAGCCCAGCCCCAGCCCTAGCCCAGCCCCAGCCTCAGCCCAGCCCCAGCCCTTCCCCAGCCCCAGCCCCAGACCAGGCCACAGCCCAGTGCTAGCACAGCCCTGCCCCCAGCCCCAGCCCCAGCCCCAACCTCAGTCCCAGCTCTGCTCCCAGCCCCGACCCCAGCCCCAGCCCTAGCCCTACCCCAGCCCTGCCCCAGCCACGGGCCCAGCCCTCCCCCAGGCCCAGCCCAGAACCCAGTCCAGGCCCAACCTCAGCTCCAGTCCTGCCCCAGCCACAGCCCTGCCACAGCCCAGCCCCAGCCACAACCCAGCCCCAGCCCGAGCCCCAGGCCAGACCTGCCCAAGCCCTGCCCCAGCCCTTCCCCAGCCCCAGCCCTAGCCCAGCCCTGCCCTCAGCCCCAGCCCCAGCCCAGCCCCAGCCCCAGTCCTGCCCAAGCCCTGCCCCAGCCCTTCCCCAGCCCCAGCCCTAGCCCAGACCTGCCCTCAGCCCCAGCCACCGCCCAGCCCCAGCCCTGGCCCCAGCCCCAGCCCCAGTCCAGCCCCAGCCCCAGCCCCAGCCCTGCGCCAGCCCAGCCCCAGCCCCAGCCCAGCCCCTGTCCTGGACCCAGCCCCAGCCCCAGCCCTGCCCCAGCCCAGCCCCAGCCTCGGGCCTAGCCCAGCCCCTGCCCTGGACCCAGCCCCAACCCAGCCCCAGCCCTGCCCCAGAACAGCCCCAGCCACCGCCCAGCCCCAGCCCTGGCCCCAGACCCAGCCCCAGCCCTGCCCCAGAACAGCCCCAGCCACTGCCCAGCCCCAGCCCTGGCCCCAGCCCCTGCCCCCGCCCTGTCCAAGTCCCTGCCCCAGCCCCAGCCCAGCCCTAGCCCAGCCCTGTTCCAGCCCCCACCCTGCCCCAGCCACAGCCCTGCCCCAGCCCAGCCCCAGCCACAACCCAGCCACAGCCCAGGACCCAGCCCCAGCCCGAGCCCCAGCCCAGACCTGCACTCAGCCCCAGCCCCAGCCCAGCCCCAGCCCAGCCCCAGCCCCAGCCCCAGCCCCAGTCCTGCCCAAGCCCTGCCCCAGCCCTTCCCCAGCCCCAGCCCTAGCCCAGCCCTGCCCTCAGCTTCAGCCCCAGCCCAGCCCCAGCCCCAGTCCTGCCCAAGCCCTGCCGCAGCCCTTCCCCAGCCCCAGCCCTAGCCCAGACCTGCCCTCAGCCCCAGCCACCGCCCAGCCCCAGCCCTGGCCCCAGCCCCAGCCCCAGTCCAGCCCCAGCCCCAGCCCCAGCCCTGCGCCAGCCCAGCCCCAGCCCCAGCCCAGCCCGTGCCCTGGACACAGCCCCAGCCCTAACCCAGCCCCTGCCCAGCCCCAGCCACCGCCCAGCCCCAACCCTGCCCCCAACCCAGCCCCATCCCCACCCTGGACCCAGCCCCAGCCCAGCCCCAGCCCCAACCATGCCCCAGCCCTGGACCCAGCCCCAGCCCAGCCCAGCCCTGGACCAAGCCCCAGCTTCACCCCCGGCCCCAGAACCGGCCCCTGCCCAGCCCCACTCCCATCCCTGCCCCCATCCCTGCCCCAGCCCTAGCCCCAGCCCCAGCCCGGTCCCAGCCCCAGCCTAGCCACAGACTTGGTTCTGGCCCCAGCCCCAGCCCAGAACCCAGCCCAGCCTCAGCCCCGGCCCCAGCCCTGTCCCCAGCCCCAGCCACAGCCCCAGCCACACCGTCGGCACCAGCCCAGCCCCAGCCCCAGCCACAACCTTGGCCCCAGCCCAACCCCAGTTCCAGCCCTGCCCCAGCACTGCCCCAGCCCCAGCCCTAGCCCTGCCCCAGAACAGCCCCAGCCACTGCCCAGCCCCAGCCCTGGCCCCAGCCCCTGCCCCAGCCCTGTCCCAGTCCCTGCCCCAGCCCCAGCCCCAGCCCCAGCCCTGCCCCCAGCCCAGCCCCATCCCCACCCTGGACCCAGCCCCAGCCCAGCCCCAGCCCCACCCTGGACCCAGCCCAAGCCCAGCCCAGCCCTGGACCAAGCCCCAGGCGCAGCCCCGGCCCTAGCCCAGCTCTAGCCCAGCCCTGCCCCAGCCCCAGATTCACCCCCAGCCCCAGCCCCAGTCCTGCCCCAGACCAGCGCCAGCCCCAGCCCCAGCCCCAGCCCCAGCCCAGCCCCAGCCCTGGACCCAGCCCAGCCCCAGCCCCAGCCCCAGCCCAGCCTCAGCCCCGGCCCCAGCCCTGCCCCTGCCCCACCCCTAGCCTAGCCCTGCCCCAGCCCAGCCCCAGCCCTGCCCCAGCCCCAGCCCTAGTCCAGCCCTGCCCCCAGCCCCATCCTCGGCCCTAGCCCCACCCTCGGCCCCAGCCCAGCCCCAGCCCTAGCCCAGCCCAGCCCCAGCCACAGCCGAGCCTGCAGCCCAGTCCTGCTTCAGCACCGGCCCCAACCCAGCCCCAGCCCAGCCCTAGACTTGGTTCCAGCCCTGACCCCAGCCATGCCCTCAGCCCAGCCTCAGCCAGGCCCCAGCCCTGCGCCAGCCCAGCCCCAGCCCCTGCCATGGACCCAGCCCCAGTCGCAGCCCCGGCCCCAGCCCAGACCCTAGCCCCGCCTTAGCCTTGGCTCCAGTCCCGCCCCAGCCCAACCCTGCTCCCAGCCCCGGCCCCAGCCCCGGCTCCAGTCCCCGCCCCAGCCCAGCTCAGAACCCAGCCCAGCCCCAGCCCCAGCCCTGCCCCAGCCCTGGCCCCAGCCCCGGCCCCAGACTCGGCCCCAGCCCCGCCCCAGCCCTGTCCCCAGCCCCTTCCCTGCCCCAGCCCTACCCCAGCCCAGCCCCAGTCCCAGCCCAGGCCCAGCCCTGCCCCAGCCCCAGCCCCAGCCCCAGCACAGCCCCACCCTCGGCCCCAGCCCAGCCCCAGCCCCAACCCTGACCCAGCCCAGCCCCAGCCACCGCCCAGCCCCAGCCCTCGACTCAGCCCCAGCCCTAGCCCAGCCCTACCCTCAGGCCCCAGCCCTGCCCCCAGCCCAGCCCCGGCCCCAGCTGAGCCCAGGCCCCAGCACCTAGCCCTGCCCCCAACCCGGCCCCAGGCCAAGGCCCAGCCTCCAGCCTAGTTCTGCCCCATCCCCGGCCCCAGCCCAGCCCCGGCCCCAGACTCGGCCCCAGCCCCGCCCCAGCCCTGTCCCCAGCCCCTTCCCTGCCCCAGCCCTACCCCAGCCCAGCCCCAGTCCCAGCCCAGGCCCAGCCCTGCCCCAGCCCCAGCCCCAGCCCCAGCACAGCCCCACCCAGCCCCAGCCCCAGCCGAGGCCCCATCCCTGGCCCAGCCTTCAACCCAGCCCCAGCCCCATCCCTGCCCCCAGCCCTAGCCCTGCCCCAGCCCTGCCCCAGCCCTGCCCAGTCCCAGCCCTGGACCCAGCCCCGGCCCCAGCGCCGGCTCCAGTCCCCGCCCCAGCTCAGCCCAGAACCCAGCCCAGCACCAGCCCCACCCTCAGCCCCAGCCCAGCCCCAGCTCTGCCCTGGACCCACCCCCAGCCCCACCCCAGCCTCATCCCCAGCCCTGCCCCAGCCCAGCCCCTGCCCCAGCTCCAGCTCAGGCCCTGCCCTGGACCCAGCCCCAGTCCCAGCCCAGCCCCAGCCCCAGCCCTGCCCCAGAACAGCCCCAGCCACCGCCCAGCCCCAGCCCTGGCCCCAGCCCCAGCCCCAGTCCAGCCCCAGCCCCAGCCCCAGCCCTGCGCCAGCCCAGCCCCAGCCCCAGCCCTAGCCCAGACCTGCCCTCAGCCCCAGCCACCGCCCAGCCCCAGCCCTGGCCCCAGCCCTGCCCTCAGCCCCAGCCCCAGCTCAGCCCCAGCCCCAGTCCTGCCCAAGCCCTGCCCCAGCCCTTCCCCAGCCCCAGCCCTAGCGCAGACCTGCCCTCAGCCCCAGCCACCGCCCAGCCCCAGCCCTGGCCCCAGCCCCAGCCCCAGTCCAGCCCCAGCCCCAGCCCCAGCCCTGCGCCAGCCCAGCCCAAGCCCCAGCCCAGCCTCTGCCCTGGACCCAGCCCCAGCTCTAACCCAGCCCCTGCCCCAGCCCCAGCTTCACCCCCGACCCCAGAACCGGCCCCTGCCCAGCCCCACTCCCATCCCTGCCCCCATCCCTGCCCCAGCCCTAGCCCCAGCCCCAGCCCGGTCCCAGCCCCAGCCTAGCCATAGACTTGGTTCTGGCCCTAGCCCCAGCCCAGAACCCAGCCCAGCCTCAGCCCCGGCCCCAGCCCTGCCCCAGCCCCAGACCTAGCCCAGCCCTGCCCCAGCCCCAGACCTAGCCCAGCCCTGCCCCAGCCCTGTCCCCAGCCCCAGCCACAGCCCCAGCCACACCGTCGGCACCAGCCCAGCCCCAGCCCCAGCCACAACCTTGGCCCCAGCCCAACCCCAGTTCCAGCCCTGCCCCAGCACTGCCCCAGCCCCAGCCCTAGCCCTGCCCCAGAACAGCCCCAGCCACTGCCCAGCCCCAGCCCTGGCCCCAGCCCCTGCCCCAGCCCTGTCCCAGTCCCTGCCCCAGCCCCAGCCCCAGCCCCACCCCTGGCCCCAGCCCCAGCCCCAGCCCAGCCCTAGCCCAGCCCTGTTCCAGCCCCCACCTTGCCCCAGCCACAGCCCTGCCCCAGCCCAGCCCCAGCCACAACCCAGCCCCAGCCCAGGACCCAGCCCCAGCCCCAGCCCTAGCCCAGACCTGCCCTCAGCCCCAGCCCCAGCCCTTCCCCAGCCCCAGTCCTGCCCAAGCCCTGCCCCAGCCCTTCCCCAGCCCCAGCCCTAGCCAAGCCCTGCCCTCAGCCCCAGCCCCAGCCCCAGCCCCAGCCCAGCCCCAGCCCCAGTCCTGCCCAAGCCCTGCCCCAGCCCTGCCCCAGTCCCAGCCCCAGCCCCAGCCATGCCCTCAGCCCCAGCCCCAGCCCAGCCCCAGCCACAGCCCTGCCCCAGCCCTGCCCCAGCCCTGCCCAGACCCAGCCCTGGACCCAGCCCCAGCCCCAGCCCTGCCGCAGCCAAAGCCCCAGCCCCACCCTCAGCCCCAGCCCAGCCCCAGCTCTGCCTTGGACCCACCCCCAGCCCCACCCCAGCCTCATCCCCAGCCCTGCCCCAGCCCAGCCCCTGCCCCAGCTCCAGCTCAGGCCCTGCCCTGGACCCAGCCCCAGCCCCAGTCCAGCCCCAGCCCCAGCCCCAGCCCTGCGCCAGCCCAGCCCCAGACCCAGCCCAGCCCCTGCCCTGGACCCAGCCCCAGCCCTAACCCAGACCCTGCCCAGCCCCAGCCACCGCCCAGCCCCAGCCCAGCCATAGAATTGGTTCCCGCCTTAGCCCCAGCCCTGCCCCCAGCCCAGCCCCAGCCCTGGCCCCAACCTCATTCCCAGCCCTGCCCCAGCCTCGGGCCCAGCCCTGTCCCAGGCCCAGCCCAGAACCCAGCCCAGCCTCAGCCCCGGCCGCAGCTCTGGCCCCAGCCCTGTCCCCAGCCCCGGCTTCTGCCCCAGCCCCAGCCCTAGCCCAACCCTGCCCTCAGCCCCAGCCCCAGCCCCAGCCCCACCCTCAACCCCAGCCCAGCCCCAGCCCAAGCCCAGCCCAAGCCCTGCCCCAGCCCTGCCCAGCCCAGCCCCAGCCCCAGCCCCAGCCCCATCCTCGGTCCTAGCCCCACCCTCGGCCCCAGCCCAGCCCCAGCCCTAGCCCAGCCCAGCCACAGCCCAGCCCCAGCCCTGGACCCAGCCCAGCCCCAGCCACTGCCGAGCTTCCAGCCCAGTCCTGCTTCAGCACCGGCCCCAACCCAGCCCCAGCCCAGCCCTAGACTTGGTTCCAGCCCTGACCCCAACCATGCCCAGGCCAAGGCCCAGCCTCCAGCCTAGTTCTGCCCCATCCCCGGCCCCAGCCCAGCCCCAGCCCCAGCCCCAGCCCCAACCCTGCCCCAGCCCTGGCCCCAGACTCGGCCCCAGACTCGGCCCCAGCCCCGCCCCAGCCCTGTCCCCAGCCCCTTCCCTGCCCCAGCCCTACCCCAGCCCAGCCCCAGTCCCAGCCCAGGCCCAGCCCTGCCCCTGCCCCAGCCCCAGCCCCAGCCCCAGCACAGCCCCACCCTCGGCCCCAGCCCAGCCCCAGCCCCAGCCCTCGACCCAGCCCCAGCCCCAGCCCTGCCCCAGCCCAGCCCCTGCCTCGGGCCTATCCCAGCCCCTGCCCTGCACCCAGCCCCAGCCCAGCCCCTGCCCTGCCCCAGAACAGCCCCAGCCCCAACCATGCCCCAGCCCTGGACCCAGCCCCAGCCCAGCCCAGCCCTGGACCAAGCCCCAGCCGCAGCCCCGGCCCCAGCCCAGCTCTAGCCCAGCCCTGCCCCAGCCCCAGCTTCACCCCCGGCCCCAGCCCCGGCCCCTGCCCAGCCCCACTCCCATCCCTGCCCCCAGACTTGCCCCATCCCCAGCCCCAGCCCCAGCCTGGTCCCAGCCCCAGCCCAGCCATAGACTTGGTTCCCGCCCCAGCCCAGAACCCAGCCCAGCCTCAGCCCCGGCCATAGCCCTGCCCCAGCCCTAGACCTAGCCCAGCCCTGCCCTCAGCCCAGCCCCAGCCCTGGCCCAGCCCCAACCATGCCCCAGCCCTGGAACCAGCTCCAGCCCAGCCCAGCCCTGGACCAAGCCCCAGCCGCAGCCCCGGCCCTAGCCCAGCTCTAGCCCAGCCCTACCCCAGCCCCAGCCCAGCCCCAGCCCTGGACCCAGCCCAGCCCCAGCCCCAGCACAGCCCCAGACCAGCCCCAGCCCCAGCCCCAGCTCTGGCCCCAGCCCTGTCCCCAGCCCCGGCTTCTGCCCCAGCCCCAGCCCTAGCCCAGCCCTGCCCTCAGCCCCAGCCCCAGCCCCAGCCCCACCCTCAACCCCAGCCCAGCCCCAGCCCCAGCCCAGCCCCAGCCCTGGACCCAGCCCAGCCCAGAACCCAGCCCAGCCTCAGCCCCGGCCCCAGCTCTGGCCCCAGCCCTGTCCCCAGCCCCGGCTTCTGCCCCAGCCCCAGCCCTAGCCCAACCCTGCCCTCAGCCCCAGCCCCAGCCCCAGCCCCACCCTCAACCCCAGCCCAGCCCCAGCCGAAGCCCAGCCCAAGCCCTGCCCCAGCCCTGCCCAGCCCAGCCCCAGCCCCAGCCCCAGCCCCATCCTCGGTCCTAGCCCCAACCTCGGCCCCAGCCCAGCCCCAGCCCTAGCCCAGCCCAGCCACAGCCCAGCCCCAGCCCTGGACCCAGCCCAGCCCCAGCCACTGCCGAGCCTCCAGCCCAGTCCTGCTTCAGCACCGGCCCCAACCAAGCCCCAGCCCAGCCCTAGACTTGGTTCCAGCCCTGACCCCAGCCATGCCCAGGCCAAGGCCCAGCCTCCAGCCTAGTTCTGCCCCATCCCCGGCCCCAGCCCAGCCCCATCCCCAGCCCCAGCCCCAGCCCTGCCCCAGCCCTGGCCCCAGCCCCGGCCCCAGACTCGGCCCCAGCCCCGCCCCAGCCCTGTCCCCAGCCCCTTCCCTGCCCCAGCCCTACCCCAGCCCAGCCCCAGTCCCAGCCCAGGCCCAGCCCTGCCCCAGCCCCAGCCCCAGCCCCAGCACAGCCCCACCCTCGGCCCCAGCCCAGCCCCAGCCCCAGCCCTCGACCCAGCCCCAGCCCCAGCCCTGCCCCAGCCCAGCCCCAGCCTCGGGCCTATCCCAGCCCCTGCCCTGCACCCAGCCCCAGCCCAGCCCCTGCCCTGCCCCAGAACAGCCCCAGCCCCAACCATGCCCCAGCCCTGGACCCAGCCCCAGCCCAGCCCAGCCCTGGACCAAGCCCCAGCCGCAGCCCCGGCCCCAGCCCAGCTCTAGCCCAGCCCTGCCCCAGCCCCAGCTTCACCCCCGGCCCCAGAACCGGCCCCTGCCCAGCCCCACTCCCATCCCTGCCCCCATCCCTGCCCCAGCCCTAGCCCCAGCCCCAGCCCGGTCCCAGCCCCAGCCTAGCCATAGACTTGGTTCTGGCCCCAGCCCCAGCCCAGAACCCAGCCCAGCCTCAGCCCCGGCCCCAGCCCTGCCCCAGCCCCAGACCTAGCCCAGCCCTGCCCCAGCCCCAGACCTAGCCCAGCCCTGCCCCAGCCCTGTCCCCAGCCCCAGCCACAGCCCCAGCCACACTGTCGGCACCAGCCCAGCCCCAGCCCCAGCCACAACCTTGGCCCCAGCCCAACCCCAGTTCCAGCCCTGCCCCAGCACTGCCCCAGCCCCAGCCCTAGCCCTGCCTCAGAACAGCCCCAGCCACTGCCCAGCCCCAGCCCTGGCCCCAGCCCCTGCCCCAGCGCTGTCCCAGTCCCTGCCCCAGCCCCAGCCCCAGCCCCACCCCTGGCCCCAGCCGCAGACCCAGCCCAGCCCTAGCCCAGCCCTGTTCCAGCCCCCACCCTGCCCCAGCCACAGCCCTGCCCCAGCCCAGCCCCAGCCACAACCCAGCCCCAGCCCAGGACCCAGCCCCAGCCCCAGCCCTAGCCCAGACCTGCCCTCAGCCCCAGCCCCAGCACTTCCCCAGCCCCAGTCCTGCCCAAGCCCTGCCCCAGCCCTTACCCAGCCCCAGACCTAGCCCAGCCCTGCCCTCAGCCCCAGCCCCAGCCCCAGCCCCAGCCCAGCCCCAGCCCCAGTCCTGCCCAAGCCCTGCCCCAGCCCTGCCCCAGCCCCAGCCCAGCCCCAGCCACAGCCCTGCCCCAGCCCTGCCCCAGCCCTGCCCAGACCCAGCCCTGGACCCAGCCCCAGCCCCAGCCCTGCCGCAGCCAAAGCCCCAGCCCCACCCTCAGCCCCAGCCCAGCCCCAGCTCTGCCTTGGACCCACCCCCAGCCCCACCCCAGCCTCATCCCCAGCCCTGCCCCAGCCCAGCCCCTGTCCCAGCTCCAGCTCAGGCCCTGCCCTGGACCCAGCCCCAGTCCCAGCCCAGCCCCAGCCCCACCCCTGCCCCAGAACAGCCCCAGCCACCGCCCAGCCCCAGCCCTGGCCCCAGCCCCAGCCCCAGTCCAGCCCCAGCCCCAGCCCCAGCCCTGCGCCAGCCCAGCCCCAGCCCCAGCCCAGCCCCTGCCCTGGACCCAGCCCCAGCCCTAACCCAGACCCTGCCCAGCCCCAGCCACCGCCCAGCCCCAGCCCAGCCATAGAATTAGTTCCTTCCTTAGCCCCAGCCCTGCCCCCAGCCCAGCCCCAGCCCTGGCCCCAACCTCATTCCCAGCCCTGCCCCAGCCTCGGGCCCAGCCCTGTCCCAGGCCCAGCCCAGAACCCAGCCCAGCCTCAGCCCCGGCCCCCAGCTCTGGCTCCAGCCCTGTCCCCAGCCCCGGCTTCTGCCCCAGCCCCAGCCCTAGCCCAACCCTGCCCTCAACCCCAGCCCCAGCCCCAGCCCCACCCTCAACCCCAGCCCAGCCCCAGCCGAAGCCCAGCCCAAGCCCTGCCCCAGCCCTGCCCAGCCCAGCCCCAGCCCTGGCCCCAGCCCCATCCTCGGTCCTAGCCCCACCCTCGGCCCCAGCCCAGCCCCAGCCCTAGCCCAGCCCAGCCACAGCACAGCCCCAGCCCTGGACCCAGCCCAGCCCCAGCCACTGCCGAGCCTCCAGCCCAGTCCTGCTTCAGCACCGGCCCCAACCAAGCCCCAGCCCTGCCCCAGCCCTGGCCCCATCCCCGGCCCCAGCCCAGCCCCAGCCCCAGCCCCAGCCCCAGCCCTGCCCCAGCCCTGGCCCCAGCCCCGGCCCCAGACTCGGCCCCAGCCCCGCCCCAGCCCTGTCCCCAGCCCCTTCCCTGCCCCAGCCCTACCCCATCCCAGCCCCAGTCCCAGCCCAGGCCCAGCCCTGCCCCAGCCCCAGCCCCAGCCCCAGCACAGCCCCACCCTCGGCCCCAGCCCAGCCCCAGCCCCAGCCCTCGACCCAGCCCCAGCCCCAGCCCTGCCCCAGCCCAGCCCCAGCCTCGGGCCTATCCCAGCCCCTGCCCTGCACCCAGCCCCAGCCCAGCCCCTGCCCTGCCCCAGAACAGCCCCAGCCCCAACCATGCCCCAGCCCTGGACCCAGCCCCAGCCCAGCCCAGCCCTGGACCAAGCCCCAGCCGCAGCCCCGGCCCTAGCCCAGCTCTAGCCCAGCCCTGCCCCAGCCCCAGCCCCAGCCCTTCCCCAGCCCTGGACCCAGCCCAGCCCCAGCCCCAGCACAGCCCCAGACCAGCCCCAGCCCCAGCGCCAGCTCTGGCCCCAGCCCTGTCGCCAGCCCCGGCTTCTGCCCCAGCCCCATCCCCAGCCCCAGCCCCAGCCTGGTCCCAGCCCCAGCCCAGCCATAGACTTGGTTCCCGCCCCAGCCCAGAACCCAGCCCAGCCTCAGCCCCGGCCCCAGCCCTAACCCAGCCCTAGACCTAGCCCAGCCCTGCCCTCAGCCCAGCCCCAGCCCTGGCCCAGCCCCAACCATGCCCCAGCCCTGGAACCAGCTCCAGCCCAGCCCAGCCCTGGACCAAGCCCCAGCCGCAGCCCCGGCCCTAGCCCAGCTCTAGCCCAGCCCTGCCCCAGCCCCAGCCCCAGCCCAGCCCCAGCCCTGGACCCAGCCCAGCCCCAGCCCCAGCACAGCCCCAGACCAGCCCCAGCCCCAGCCCCAGCTCTGGCCCCAGCCCTGTCCCCAGCCCCGGCTTCTGCCCCAGCCCCAGCCCTAGCCCAGCCCTGCCCTCAGACCCAGCCCCAGCCCCAGCCCCACCCTCAACCCCAGCCCAGCCCCAGCCCCAGCCCAGCCCCAGCCCTGGACCCAGCCCAGCCCCAGGCCCAGCCCAGAACCCAGCCCAGCCTCAGCCCCGGCCCCAGCTCTGGCCCCAGCCCTGTCCCCAGCCCCGGCTTCTGCCCCAGCCCCAGCCCTAGCCCAGCCCTGCCCTCAGCCCCAGCCCCAGCCCAGCCCAAGCCCCAGCCCAGCCCCTGCCCTGGACCCAGCCGCAGCCCTAACCCAGACCCTGCCCAGCCCCAGCCACCGCCCAGCCCCAGCCCAGCCATAGAATTGGTTCCCGCCTTAGCCCCAGCCCTGCCCCCAGCCCAGCCCCAGCCCCGGCCCCAACCTCATTCCCAGCCCTGCCCCAGCCTCGGGCCCAGCCCTGTCCCAGGCCCAGCCCAGAACCCAGCCCAGCCTCAGCCCCGGCCCCAGCTCTGGCCCCAGCCCTGTCCTCAGCCCCGGCTTCTGCCCCAGCCCCAGCCCTAGCCCAACCCTGCCCTCAGCCCCAGCCCCAGCCCCTGCCCCATCCTCAACCCCAGCCCAGCCCCAGCCCCAGCCCAGCCCCAGCCCAAGCCCAGCCCAAGCCCTGCCCCAGCCCTGCCCAGCCCAGCCCCAGCCCCAGCCCAATCCTCGGTCCTAGCCCCACCCTCGGCCCCAGCCCAGCCCCAGCCCTAGCCCAGCCCAGCCACAGCCCAGCCCCAGCCCTGGACCCAGCCCAGCCCCAGCCACTGCCGAGCCTCCAGCCCAGTCCTGCTTCAGCACCGGCCCCAACCAAGCCCCAGCCCAGCCCTAGACTTGGTTCCAGCCCTGACCCCAGCCATGCCCAGGCCAAGGCCCAGCCTCCAGCCTAGTTCTGCCCCATCCCCATCCCCGGCCCCAGCCCAGCCCCATCCCCAGCCCCAGCCCCAGCCCTGCCCCAGCCCTGGCCCCAGCCCCGGCCCCAGACTCGGCCCCAGCCCCGCCCCAGCCCTGTCCCCAGCCCCTTCCCTGCCCCAGCCCTACCCCAGCCCAGCCCCACTCCCAGCCCAGGCCCAGCCCTGCCCCAGCCCCAGCCCCAGCCCCAGCACAGCCCCACCCCTCGGCCCCAGCCCAGCCCCAGCCCCAACCCTGACCCAGCCCAGCCCCAGCCACCGCCCAGCCCCCAGCCCTCGACCCAGCCCCAGCCCCAGCCCTGCCCCAGCCCAGCCCCAGCCTCGGGCCTATCCCAGCCCCTGCCCTGCACCCAGCCCCAGCCCAGCCCCTGCCCTGCCCCAGAACAGCCCCAGCCCCAACCATGCCCCAGCCCTGGACCCAGCCCCAGCCCAGCCCAGCCCTGGACCAAGCCCCAGCTGCAGCCCCGGCCCCAGCCCAGCTCTAGCCCAGCCCTGCCCCAGCCCCAGCTTCACCCCCGGCCCCAGCCCCGGCCCCTGCCCAGCCCCACTCCCATCCCTGCCCCCAGACTTGCCCCATCCCCAGCCCCAGCCCCAGCCTGGTCCCAGCCCCAGCCCAGCCATAGACTTGGTTCCCGCCCCAGCCCAGAACCCAGCCCAGCCTCAGCCCCGGCCCCAGCCCTGCCCCAGCCCTAGACCTAGCCCAGCCCTGCCCTCAGCCCCAGCCCCAGCCCTGGCCCAGCCCAGCCCCCAGCACAGCCCCACCCCTGGCCCCAGCCCCAGCCCAGCCCTAGCCCAGCCCTGTTCCAGCCCCCACCCTGCCCCAGCCACAGCCCTGCCTCAGCCCAGCCCCAGCCACAACCCAGCCACAGCCCAGGACCCAGCCCCAGCCCGAGCCCCAGCCCAGACCTGCCCATAGCCCCAGCCCCAGCCCAGCCCCAGCCCCAGTCCTGCCCAAGCCCTGCCCCAGCCCTTCCCCAGCCCCAGCCCTAGCCCAGCCCTGCCCTCAGCCCCAGCCACCGCCCAGCCCCAGCCCTGGCCCCAGCCCCAGCCCCAGTCCAGCCCCAGCCCCAGCCCTGCGCCAGCCCAGCCCCAGCCCCAGCCCAGCCCCTGCCCTGGACCCAGCCCCAGCCCTAGCCCAGACCCTGCCCAGCCCCAGCCACCGCCCAGCCCCAGCCCTGCCCCCAGCCCAGCCCCATCCCCACCCTGGACCCAGCCCCAGCCCAGCCCCAGCCCCAACCATGCCCCAGCCCTGGAACCAGCTCCAGCCCAGCCCAGCCCTGGACCAAGCCCCAGCCGCAGCCCCGGCCCTAGCCCAGCTCTAGCCCAGCCCTGCCCCAGCCCCAGCCCCAGCCCAGCCCCAGCCCTGGACCCAGCCCAGCCCTAGCCCCAGCACAGCCCCAGACCAGCCCCAGCCCCAGCCCCAGCTCTGGCCCCAGCCCTGGCCCCAGCCCCGGCTTCTGCCCCAGCCCCAGCCCTAGCCCAGCCCTGCCCTCAGCCCCAGCCCCAGCCCCAGCCCCACCCTCAACCCCAGCCCCAGCCCAGCCCCAGCCCTGGACCCAGCCCAGCCCCAGGCCCAACCCAGAACCCAGCCCAGCCTCAGCCCCGGCCCCAGCTCTGGCCCCAGCCCTGTCCCCAGCCCCGGCTTCTGCCCCAGCCCCAGCCCTAGCCCAACCCTGCCCTCAGCCCCAGCCCCAGCCCCAGCCCCACCCTCAACCCCAGCCCAGCCCCAGCCCCAGCCCAGCCCCAGCCCAAGCCCAGCCCAAGCCCCAGCCCCAGCCCTGCCCAGCCCAGCCCCAGCCCAAGCCCAGCCCAAGCCCAGCCCAAGCCCTGCCCCAGCCCCGCCCAGCCCAGCCCCAGCCCCAGCCCCAGCCCCATCCTCGGTCCTAGCCCCACCCTCGGCCCCAGCCCAGCCCCAGCCCTAGCCCAGCCCAGCCACAGCCCAGCCCCAGCCCTGGACCCAGCCCAGCCCCAGCCACTGCCGAGCCTCCAGCCCAGTCCTGCTTCAGCACCGGCCCCAACCAAGCCCCAGCCCAGCCCTAGACTTGGTTCCAGCCCTGACCCCAGCCATGCCCAGGCCAAGGCCCAGCCTCCAGCCTAGTTCTGCCCCATCCCCGGCCCCAGCCCAGCCCCATCCCCAGCCCCAGCCCCAGCCCTGCCCTAGCCCTGGCCCCAGCCCCGGCCCCAGACTCGGCCCCAGCCCCGCCCCAGCCCAGTCCCCAGCCCCTTCCCTGCCCCAGCCCTACCCCAGCCCAGCCCCACTCCCAGCCCAGGCCCAGCCCTGCCCCAGCCCCAGCCCCAGCCCCAGCACAGCCCCACCCTCGGCCCCAGCCCAGCCCCAGCCCCAACCCTGACCCAGCCCAGCCCCAGCCACCGCCCAGCCCCCAGCCCTCGACCCAGCCCCAGCCCCAGCCCTGCCCCAGCCCAGCCCCAGCCTCGGGCCTATCCCAGCCCCAACCCTGCACCCAGCCCCAGCCCAGCCCCTGCCCTGCCCCAGAACAGCCCCAGCCCCAACCATGCCCCAGCCCTGGACCCAGCCCCAGCCCAGCCCAGCCCTGGACCAAGCCCCAGCCGCAGCCCCGGCCCCAGCCCAGCTCTAGCCCAGCCCTGCCCCAGCCCCAGCTTCACCCCCGGCCCCAGCCCCAGCCCCTGCCCAGCCCCACTCCCATCCCTGCCCCCAGACTTGCCCCATCCCCAGCCCCAGCCCCAGCCTGGTCCCAGCCCCAGCCCAGCCATAGACTTGGTTCCCCGCCCCAGCCCAGAACCCAGCCCAGCCTCAGCCCCGGCCCCAGCCCTGCCCCAGCCCTAGACCTAGCCCAGCCCTGCCCTCAGCCCCGGCCCCAGCCCTGGCCCAGCCCAGCCCCCAGCACAGCGCCACCCCCATCCCCAGCCCCAGCCCCAGCCTGGTCCCAGCCCCAGCCCAGCCATAGACTTGGTTCCCGCCCCAGCCCAGAACCCAGCCCAGCCTCAGCCCCGGCCCCAGCCCTGCCCCAGCCCTAGACCTAGCCCAGCCCTGCCCTCAGCCCCAGCCCCAGCCCTGGCCCAGCCCAGCCCCCAGCACAGCCCCACCCCTGGCCCCAGCCCCAGCCCAGCCCTAGCCCAGCCCTGTTCCAGCCCCCACCCTGCCCCAGCCACAGCCCTGCCTCAGCCCAGCCCCAGCCACAACCCAGCCACAGCCCAGGACCCAGCCCCAGCCCGAGCCCCAGCCCAGACCTGCCCATAGCCCCAGCCCCAGCCCAGCCCCAGCCCCAGTCCTGCCCAAGCCCTGCCCCAGCCCTTCCCCAGCCCCAGCCCTAGCCCAGCCCTGCCCTCAGCCCCAGCCCCAGTCCAGCCCCAGCCCCAGCCCTGCGCCAGCCCAGCCCCAGCCCCAGCCCAGCCCCTGCCCTGGACCCAGCCCCAGCCCTAGCCCAGACCCTGCCCAGCCCCAGCCACCGCCCAGCCCCAGCCCTGCCCCCAGCCCAGCCCCATCCCCACCCTGGACCCAGCCCCAGCCCAGCCCCAGCCCCAACCATGCCCCAGCCCTGGAACCAGCTCCAGCCCAGCCCAGCCCTGGACCAAGCCCCAGCCGCAGCCCCGGCCCTAGCCCAGCTCTAGCCCAGCCCTGCCCCAGCCCCAGCCCCAGCCCAGCCCCAGCCCTGGACCCAGCCCAGCCCTAGCCCCAGCACAGCCCCAGACCAGCCCCAGCCCCAGCCCCAGCTCTGGCCCCAGCCCTGGCCCCAGCCCCGGCTTCTGCCCCAGCCCCAGCCCTAGCCCAGCCCTGCCCTCAGCCCCAGCCCCAGCCCCAGCCCCACCCTCAACCCCAGCCCCAGCCCAGCCCCAGCCCTGGACCCAGCCCAGCCCCAGGCCCAACCCAGAACCCAGCCCAGCCTCAGCCCCGGCCCCAGCTCTGGCCCCAGCCCTGTCCCCAGCCCCGGCTTCTGCCCCAGCCCCAGCCCTAGCCCAACCCTGCCCTCAGCCCCAGCCCCAGCCCCAGCCCCACCCTCAACCCCAGCCCAGCCCCAGCCCCAGCCCAGCCCCAGCCCAAGCCCAGCCCAAGCCCTGCCCCAGCCCTGCCCAGCCCAGCCCCAGCCCAAGCCCAGCCCAAGCCCAGCCCAAGCCCTGCCCCAGCCCTGCCCAGCCCAGCCCCAGCCCCAGCCCCAGCCCCATCCTCGGTCCTAGCCCCACCCTCGGCCCCAGCCCAGCCCCAGCCCTAGCCCAGCCCAGCCACAGCCCAGCCCCAGCCCTGGACCCAGCCCAGCCCCAGCCACTGCCGAGCCTCCAGCCCAGTCCTGCTTCAGCACCGGCCCCAACCAAGCCCCAGCCCAGCCCTAGACTTGGTTCCAGCCCTGACCCCAGCCATGCCCAGGCCAAGGCCCAGCCTCCAGCCTAGTTCTGCCCCATCCCCGGCCCCAGCCCAGCCCCATCCCCAGCCCCAGCCCCAGCCCTGCCCTAGCCCTGGCCCCAGCCCCGGCCCCAGACTCGGCCCCAGCCCCGCCCCAGCCCAGTCCCCAGCCCCTTCCCTGCCCCAGCCCTACCCCAGCCCAGCCCCACTCCCAGCCCAGGCCCAGCCCTGCCCCAGCCCCAGCCCCAGCCCCAGCACAGCCCCACCCTCGGCCCCAGCCCAGCCCCAGCCCCAACCCTGACCCAGCCCAGCCCCAGCCACCGCCCAGCCCCAGCCCTCGACCCAGCCCCAGCCCCAGCCCTGCCCCAGCCCAGCCCCAGCCTCGGGCCTATCCCAGCCCCAACCCTGCACCCAGCCCCAGCCCAGCCCCTGCCCTGCCCCAGAACAGCCCCAGCCCCAACCATGCCCCAGCCCTGGACCCAGCCCCAGCCCAGCCCAGCCCTGGACCAAGCCCCAGCCGCAGCCCCGGCCCCAGCCCAGCTCTAGCCCAGCCCTGCCCCAGCCCCAGCTTCACCCCCGGCCCCAGCCCCAGCCCCTGCCCAGCCCCACTCCCATCCCTGCCCCCAGACTTGCCCCATCCCCAGCCCCAGCCCCAGCCTGGTCCCAGCCCCAGCCCAGCCATAGACTTGGTGCCCCAGCCCAGAACCCAGCCCAGCCTCAGCCCCGGCCCCAGCCCTGCCCCCAGCCCTAGACCTAGCCCAGCCCTGCCCTCAGCCCCGGCCCCAGCCCTGGCCCAGCCCAGCCCCCAGCACAGCGCCACCCCAGCCCCAGCCCCAGCCCAGCCCTAGCCCAGCCCATATTCCAGCCCCCACCCTGCCCCAGCCACAGCCCTGCCTCAGCCCAGCCCCAGCCACAACCAGCCACAGCCCAGGACCCAGCCCCAGCCCGAGCCCCAGCCCAGACCTGCCCTCAGCCCCAGCCCCCGCCCAGCCCCAGCCCCATTCCTGCCCAAGCCCTGCCCCAGCCCTTCCCCAGCCCCAGCCCTAGCCCAGCCCTGCCCTCAGCCCCAGCCCCAGCCCCAGCCCCAGCCCAGCCCCAGCCCTGGACACAGCCCAGCCCCAGGCCCAGCCCAGCCCCAGCCCTGGGACACAGCCCAGCCCCAGCCCAGCCCAGAACCCAGCCCAGCCTCAGCCCCGGCCCCAGCTCTCGCCCCAGCCCTGTCCCCAGCCCCGGCTTCTGCCCCAGCCCGAGCCCCAGCCCAGCCCTGCCCTCAGCCCCAGCCCCAGCCCAGCCCCAGCCCCAGTCCTGCCCAAGCCCTGCCCCAGCCCTTCCCCAGCCCCAGCCCTAGCCCAGCCCTGCCCTCAGCCCCAGCCCCAGCCCAGCCCCAGCCCCAGTCCTGCCCAAGCCTTGCCCCAGCCCTTCCCCAGCCCCAGCCCTAGCCCAGACCTGCACTCAGCCCCAGCCACCGCCCAGCCCCAGCCCTGGCCCCAGCCCCAGCCCCAGTCCAGCCCCACCCCAGCCCCAGCCCCGGCCCCAGCCCTGTTCCAGCCCCAGACCTAGCCCAGCCCTGCCCTCAGCCCAGCCCCAGCCCTGGCCCAGAGCAGCCCCCAGCCCAGCCCCACACATGGCCCCAGCCCCGGCCCCAGCCTAGCCCCCGCTCTGCCCCAGCCCCAGCCCTGCACCGAACCCAGCCCCCAGCCCCAGCCCCTGCCCCAGCCCCAGCCCTAGACCAGCCCTGCCCTCAGCCCCAACCCCAGCCCCAGCCCAGCCCCTGCCCTGGACCCAGCCCCAGACCAGCCCCAGACCAGCCCCAGCCACAGCCCAGCCCCAGCCCTGGACCTAGCCCCAGTCGCAGCCCCCATCCCCAGCCCAGACCCTAGCCCAGCCTCAGCCCCGGCTCCAGTCCCTGCCCCAGCCACAGCCCAGCCCCAGCCCCAGCCCCACCCCCGGCCCCAGCCCAGCCCCTGCCCAGCCCCACTCCCATCCCTGCCCCCAGCCCTGCCCCAGCCCGAGCCCAAGCCCAGCCCCAGCCCTGCCCCAATCCAAGAACCAGCCCCAGCCATGCCCTGGACCCAGCCCCAGCCCAGCCCCAGCCACAGCCCTGCCCCAGCCCTGCCCCAGCCCTGCCCAGACCCAGCCCTGGACCAGCCCCCGCCCCAGCCCCGGCTCCAGTCCCCGTCCCAGCCCAGCCCAGAACCCAGCCCAGCACCAGCCCCAGCCCCAGCCCCAGCCCTGCCGCAGCCAAAGCCCCAGGCCCCACCCTCAGCCCCAGCCCAGCCCCAGCTCTGCCCTGGACCCACCCCCAGCCCCACCCCAGCCTCATCCCCAGCCCTGCCCCAGCCCAGCCCCTGCCCCAGCTCCAGCTCATACCCTGCCCTGGACCCAGCCCCAGTCCCAGCCCAGCCCCAGCCCCAGCCCTGCCCCAGAACAGCCCCAGCCACCGCCCAGCCCCAGCCCTGGCCCCAGCCCCAGCCCCAGTCCAGCCCCAGCCCCAGCCCCAGTCCAGCCCCAGCCCAGCCCCAGCCCCAGCCCAGCCCCTGCCCTGGACCCAGCCCCAGCCCTAACCCAGCCCCTGCCCAGCCGCAGCCCTAACCCAGCCCCTGCCCAGCCCCAGCCCCGCCCAGCCCCAGCCCTGCCCCCAGCCCAGCCCCATCCCCACCCTGGACCCAGCCCGAGCCCAGCCCCAGCCCCAACCATGCCCCCAGCCCATCCTCAGCCCCAGCCCAGCCATAGAATTGGTTCCCGCCCCAGCCCCAGCCCTGCCCCCATCCCAGCCCCAGCCCCGGCCCCAACCTCATTCCCAGGCCTGCCCCAGCCTCGGGCCCCAGCCCTGTCCCAGGCCCAGCTCAGAACCCAGCCCAGCCTCAGCCCCTGCCCCAGCTCTGGCCCCAGCCCTGTCCCCAGCCCCGGCTTCTGCCCCAGCCCCAGCCCTAGCCCAGCCCTGCCCTCAGCCCCAGCCACAGCCCCAGCCCCACCCTCAACCCCAGCCCAGCCCCAGCCCCAGCCCAGCCCAAGCCCTGCCCCAGCCCTGCCCCAGCCCAGCCCCAGCCCAGCCCCTGCCCTGCCCCAGCCCAGCCCCAGCCCCAGCCCCAGCCCCATCCTCGGCCCTAGCCCCAACCTTGGCCCCAGCCCAGCCCCAGCCCAGCCCCAGCCCTAGCCCAGCCCAGCCACAGCCACAGCCCAGCCCCAGCCCTGGACCCAGCCCCAGCCCTGGACCCAGCCCCAATCTCAACCCCATCCCCAGCCCAGACCCTAGCCCAGCCTCAGCCCCGGCTCCAGTCCCCGCCCCAGCCCAGCCCAGAATCCAGCCCAGCCCCAGCCACAGCCCTGCCCCAGCCCCAGCCCTAGCCCAGCCCTGCCTTCAGCCCAGCCCCAGCCCCAGCCCAAACCTGCCCTCAGCCCAGGCCCAGCCCCAGCCCAGCCCTGACCTCAGCCACAGCACCAGATCCAGACCTGCCCCAGTCCCTGCCCCAGCCCAGTCCTGGTCCCAGCCCAGCCCCTGCCCTGCCCCATCCCCAGCCCTAGCCACAGCCCTACCCTCAGGCCCCAGCCCCAGCCCCAGCCCCAGCCCTGCCCTTGACTTAGTTCCAGCCCCGACCCCAGCCCTGCCCCCAGCCCAGCCCTGCCCCCAGCCGAGCCCAGGCCCCAGCACCTAGCCCTGCCCCCAACCCGGCCCCAACCCAAGGCCCAGCCTCCAGCCTAGTTCTGCCCCATCCCCGGCCCCAGCCCTGCCGCAGCCCCAGCCCCAGCCCCACCCTCAGCCCCAGCCCAGGCCCAGCTCTGCCCTGGACCCACCCCCAGCCCCACCCCAGCCTCATCCCCAGCCCTGCCCCAGCCCAGCCCCTGACCCAGCCCCAGCTCAGGCCCTGCCCTGGACCCAGCCCCCAGCCCCAGCCCAGCCCCAGTCCCAGACCTGCCCCGGAACAGCCCCAGCCACCGCCCAGCCCCAGCCCTGGCCCCAGCCCCAGCCCCAGCCCTGCGCCAGCCCAGTCCCAGCCCCAGCCCAGCCCCTGCCCTGGACCCAGCCCCAGACCTAACCCAGACCCTGCCCAGCCCCAGCCACCGCCCAGCCCCAGCCCTGCCCACAGCCCAGCCCCATCCCCACCCTGGAGCAGCCCCAGCCCAGCCCCAGCCCCAACCATGCCCCAGCCCTGGACCCAGCCCCAGCCCCAGCCCAGCCCCAGCCCCAGCCCCAGCCCTGCGCCAGCCCAGCCCCAGCCCCAGCCCAGCCCAGCCCTGGACCAAGCCCCAGCCGCAGCCCCGGCCCCAGCCCAGCCCTAGCCCAGCCCTGCCCCAGCCCCAGCTTCACCCCCGGCCCCAGAACCGGCCCCTGCCCAGCCCCACTCCCATCCCTGCCCCCAGCCCTGCCCCAGCCCCAGCCCCAGCCCCAGCCAGGTCCCAGCCCCAGCCCAGCCATAGACTTGGTTCTGGCCCCAGCCCCAGCCCAGAACCCAGCCCAGCCTCAGCCCCAGCCCCAGACCTAGCCCAGCCCTGCCCTCAGCCCAGCCCCAGCCCCGGCCCAGCCCAGCCCCCAGCCCAGCCCCACCCACAGCCCCAGCCCCGGCCCCAGCCCAGCCCTAGCCCAGCCCTGCCCCAGCCCTGCACCGAACCCATCCCCAGCCCCGGCCCCTACCCCAGCCCCAGCCCTAGCCCAGCCCTGCCCTCAGCCCCAACCCCAGCCACAGCCCAGCCCAGCCCTGGACCCAGCCCCAGTCGCAGCCCCATCCCCAGCTCGGACCCTAGCCCAGCCCCAGCCCCAGCCCCACCCCCCGGCCCCCAGCCCAGCCCCTGCCCAGCCCCACTCCCATCCCTGCCCCCAGCCCTGCCCCAGCCCCAGCCCCAGCCCCAGCCCCGGCCCAGCCATAGAATTGGTTCCCACCCCAGCCCAAGCCCTATCCCCAGCCCAGCCCCAGCCCCGGCCCCAACCTCAGTCCCAGCCCTGCCCCAGCCTCGGGCCCAGCCCTGACCCAGGCCCAGCCCAGAACCCAGCCCAGCCGCAGCCCCGGCCCCAGCCCTGCCCCAGCCTCAGACCTAGCCCAGCCCTGCCCTCAGCCACAGCCCCAGCCCAGCCCAGCCCCTGCCCTGGACCCAGCCCCAGTGGCAGCCCCGGCTCCAGTCCCCGCCCCAGCCCAGCCCTGCTCCCACCCCCGGCCCCAGCCCCGGCTCCAGTCCCCGCCCCAGCCCAGCCCAGAAACCCAGCCCAGTCCCAGCCACAGCCCTGCCCCAGCCCCAGCCCAAGCCCAGCCCTGCCCTCAGCCCAGCCCCAGCCCCAGCCCAGCCCTGCCCTCAGCCCCAGCCCAGCCCCAGGCCTGCCCCGGCCCAGCCCCAGCCCCAGCCCAGCCCCTGCCCTGGACCCTGCCCCAGTGGCAGCCCCCGGCTCCAGTCCCCGCCCCAGCCCAGCCCTGCTCCCAGCCCCGGCCCCAGCCCCGGCTCCAGTCCCCGCCCCAGCCCAGCCCAGAACCCAGTCCAGCCCCAGCCACAGCCACAGCCCCAGCCACACACTCGGCACCAGCCCAGCCCCAGCCCCAGCCACAACCTTGGCCCCAGCCCAGCCCCAGTTCCAGCCCTGCCCCAGCCCTGCCCCAGCCCCGGCCCCAGACTCGGCCCCATCCCTCCCCAGCCCTACCCCAGCCCAGTCCCGGTCCCAGACCAGGCCCAGCCCTGCCCTCATTCCAGGCCCAGCCCCAGGCTGGCCCCAGACACAACCCAGCCTCAGCCCCATCCATTCCGCCAGCCCAGCCCAGCCCAGTCCCGGTCCCAGACCAGGCCCAGCCCTGCCCTCAGTCCAGGCCCAGCCCCTGCCCTGGACCCAGCCCCAGCCCCAGCCCTAGCCCAGACCTGCCCTCAGCCCAGCCCAGGCCCAGCCCCAGCCCCAGTCCTGCCCAAACCCTGCCCCAGCCCTGCCCCAGTCCCAGCCCCAGCCCCAGCCATGCCCTGGACCCAGCCCCAGCCCAGCCCCAACCACAGCCCTGCCCCAGCCCTGCCCCAGCCCTGCCCAGACCCAGCCCTGGACCCAGCCCCGGCCCCCAGCCCCGGCTCCAGTCCCCGCCCCAGCTCAGCCCAGAACCCAGCCCAGCACCAGCCCCAGCCCCAGCCCTGCCGCAGCCAAAGCCCCAGCCCCACCCTCAGCCCCAGCCCAGCCCCAGCTCTGCCCTGGACCCACGCCCAGCCCAACCCCAGCCTCATCCCCAGCCCTGCCCCAGCCCAGCCCCTGCCCCAGCTCCAGCTCAGGCTCTGCCCTGGACCCAGCCCCAGTCCCAGCCCAGCCCCAGTGCCAGCCCTGCCCCAGAACAACCCCAGCCACCGCCCAGTCCCAGCCCTGGCCCCAGCCCCAGCCCCAGTCCAGCCCCAGCCCCAGCCCCAGCCCTGCGCCAGCCCAGCCCCAGCCCCAGCACAGCCCCTGCCCTGGACCCAGCCCCCAGCCCTAACCCAGACCCTGCCCAGCCCCAGCCACCGCCCAGCCCCAGTCCTGCCCCCAGCCCAGCCCCATCCCCACCCTGGACCCAGCCCCAGCCCAGCCCCAGCCCCAACTATGCCCCAGCCCATCCCCAGCCCCAGCCCAGCCATAGAATTGGTTCCCGCCCCAGCCCCAGCCCTGCCCCCAGCCCAGCCCCAGCCCCCGGCCCCAACCTCATTCCCAGACCTGCCCCAGCCCCCACCCTGCCCCAGCCACAGCCCTTGCCCCAGCCCAGCCCGAGCCACAACCCAGCCACAGCCCAGGACCCAGCCCCAGCCCGAGCCCCAGCCCAGACCTGCCCTCAGCCCCAGCCCCAGCCCAGCCCCAGCCCCAGTCCTGCCCAAGCCCTGCCCCAGCCCTTCCCCAGCCCCAGCCCTAGCCCAGCCCTGCCCTCAGACCCAGCCCCAGCCCAGCCCCAGCCCCAGTCCTGCCCAAGCCCTGCCCCAGCCCTTCCCCAGGCCCAGCCCTAGCCCAGACCTGCCCTCAGCCCCAGCCACCGCCCAGCCCCAGCCCTGGCCCCAGCCCCAGCCCCAGTCCAGCCCCAGCCCCAGCCCCAGCCCTGCGCCAGCCCAGCCCCAGCCCCAGCCCAGCCCGTGCCCTGGACCCAGCCCCAGCCCTAACCCAGACCCTGCCCAGCCCCAGCCACCGCCTTGCCCCAAACCTGCCCCCAGCCCAGCCCCATCCCCACCCTGGACCCAGCCCCAGCCCAGCCCCAGCCCCAACCATGCCCCAGCCCTGGACCCAGCCCCAGCCCAGCCCAGCTCTGGACCAAGCCCCAGCCGCAGCCCCGGCCCCAGCCCAGCCCTAGCCCAGCCCTGCCCCAGCCCCAGCTTCACCCCCGGACCCAGAACCGGCCCCTGCCCAGCCCCACTCCCATCCCTGCCCCCATCCCTGCCCCAGCCCTAGCCCCAGCCCCAGCCCAGTCCCAGCCCCAGCCTAGCCATAGACTTGGTTCTGGCCCCAGCCCCAGCCCAGAACCCAGCCCAGCCTCAGCCCCGGCCCCAGCCCTGCCCCAGCCCCAGACCTAGCCCAGCCCTGCCCCAGCCCTGTCCCCAGCCCCAGCCACAGCCCCAGCCACACCGTCGGCACCAGCCCAGCCCCAGCCCCAGCCACAACCTTGGCCCCAGCCCAACCCCAGTTCCAGCCCTGCCCCAGCACTGCCCCAGCCCCAGCCCTAGCCCTGTTCCAGAACAGCCCCAGCCACTGCCCAGCCCCAGCCCTGGCCCCAGCCCCTGCCCCAGCCCTGTCCCAGTTCCTGCCCCAGCCCCAGCCCCAGCCCCAGCCCTGCCCCCAGCCCAGCCCCATCCCCACCCTGGACCCAGCCCCAGCCCAGCCCCAGCCCCAACCATGCCCCAGCCCTGGACCCAGCCCCAGCCCAGCCCAGCCCTGGACCAAGCCCCAGCCGCAGCCCTGGCCCTAGCCCAGCTCTAGCCCAGCCCGGCCCCAGCCCCAGCTTCACCTCCAGCCCCAGCCCCAGTCCTGCCCCAGACCAGCCCCAGCCCCAGCCCCAGCCCAGCCCCAGCCCTGGACCCAGCCCAGCCCCAGCCCCAGCACAGCCCCAGCCCCAGCCCCAGCCCCAGCCCCTGCCCAGGCCCACTCCCACACCAGCCCCACCCTCGGCCCCAGGCCAGCCCCAGCCCCAGCCCTGCCCCATCCCAGCCCCAGCCCTGGACCCAGCCCGAGCCCTGGACCCAGCCCAGCCCCAGCCCCAGCACAGCCCCAGCCCCGGCCCCAGCCCCAGACCCTGCCCAGGCCTACTCCCACACCAGCCCCACCCTCGGCCCCAGGCCAGCCCCAGCCCCAGCCCTGCCCCATCCCAGCCCCAGCCCTGGACCCAGCCCCAGCCCTGGACCCAGCCCAGCCCCAGCCCCAGCCCTGGCCCAAACCCCAGCCCCAGCCCTGGCCCCAGCCCCAGCCCAGCCCCAGCCCTGGACCCAGCCCAGCCCCAGCCCCCACCCCAGCCCAGCCTCAGCCCCGGCCCCAGCCCTGCCCCAGCCCCACCCCTAGCCTAGCCCTGCCCCAGCCCAGCCCCAGCCCTGCCCCAGCCCCAGCCCTAGTCCAGCCCTGCCCCCAGCCCCAGCCCCAGCCCCATCCTCGGTCCTAGCCCCACCCTCGGCCCCAGCCCAGCCCCAGCCCTAGCCCAGCCCAGCCACAGCCACAGCCCAGCCCCAGCCCTGGACCCAGCCCAGCCCCAGCCACAGCCGAGCCTGCAGCCCAGTCCTGCTTCAGCACCGGCCCCAACCCAGCCCCAGCCCAGCCCCAGCCCTGGACCCAGCCCAGCCCCAGCCCCAGCCCCAGCCCAGCCTCAGCCCCTGCCCCAGCCCAGCACCAGCCCCTGCCATGGACCCAGCCCCAGTCGCAGCCCCGGCCCCAGCCCAGACCCTAGCCCAGCCTTAGCCTTGGCTCCAGTCCCGCCCCAGCCCAACCCTGCTCCCAGCCCCGGCCCCAGCCCCGGCTCCAGTCCCCGCCCCAGCCCAGCTCAGAACCCAGCCCAGCCCCAGCCCTGCCCCAGCCCCAGCCCTAGCCCAGCCCTGCCCTCAGCCCAGCCCCAGCCCCAGCCCAGCCCTGACCTCAGCCCAGGCCCAGCCCTAGACCAGCCCTGCCCTCAGCTACAGCCCCAGCCCCAGACCTGCCCTAGTCCCTGCCCCAGCCCAGTCCTGGTCCCAGCCCAGCCCCTGCCCTGCCCCAGCCCCAGCCCTAGCCCAGCCCTACCCTCAGGCCCCAGCCCTGCCCCCAGCCCAGCCCCCGTCCCAGCCGAGCCCAGGCCCCAGCACCTAGCCCTGCCCCCAACCCGGCCCCAGGCCAAGGCCCAGCCTCCAGCCTAGTTCTGCCCCATCCCCGGCCCCAGCCCAGCCCCAGCCCCAGACTCGGCCCCAGCCCCGCCCCAGCCCTGTCCCCAGCCCCTTCCCTGCCCCAGCCCTACCCCAGCCTAGCCCCAGGCCCAGCTCTAGCCCAGCCCTGCCCCAGCCCCAGCTTCACCTCCAGCCCCAGCCCCAGTCCTGCCCCAGACCAGCCCCAGCCCCAGCCCCAGCCCCAGCCCAGCCCCAGCCCTGGACCCAGCCCAGCCCCGGCTCCAGTCCCCGCCCCAGCTCAGCCCAGAACCCAGCCCAGCAACAGCCCCAGCCCCACCCTCAGCCGCAGCCCAGCCCCAGCTCTGCCCTGGACCCACCCCCAGCCCCACCCCAGCCTCATCCCCAGCCCTGCCCCAGCCCAGCCCCTGCCCCAGCTCCAGCTCAGGCCCTGCCCTGGACCCAGCCCCAGTCCCAGCCCAGCCGCAGCCCCAGCCCTGCCCCAGAACAGCCCCAGCCACCGCCCAGCCCCAGCCCTGGCCCCAGCCCCAGCCCCAGTCCAGCCCCAGTCCCAGCCCCAGCCCTGCGCCAGCCCAGCCCCAGCCCCAGCCCTAGCCCAGACCTGCCCTCAGCCCCAGCCACCGCCCAGCCCCAGCCCTGGCCCCAGCCCTGCCCTCAGCCCCAGCCCCAGCTCAGCCCCAGCCCCAGTCCTGCCCAAGCCCTGCCCCAGCCCTGCCCCAGCCCCAGCCCTAGCCCAGACCTGCCCTCAGCCCCAGCCACCGCCCAGCCCAAGCCCTGGCCCCAGCCCCAGCCCCAGTCCAGCCCCAGCCCCAGCCCCAGCCCTGCGCCAGCCCAGCCCCAGCCCCAGCCCAGCCCCTGCCCTGGACCCAGCCGCAGCCCTAACCCAGCCCCTGCCCAGCCCCAGCCACCGCCCAGCCCCAGCCCTGCCCCCAGCCCAGCCCCATCCCCACCCTGGACCCAGACCCAGCCCAGCCCCAGCCCCAACCATGCCCCAGCCCTGGACCCAGCCCCAGCCCCAGCCCTGCCCCAGCCCCAGCCCCAGCCCTGCGCCAGCCCAGCCCCAGCCCCAGTCCAGCCCCTGCCCTGGACCCAGCCCCAGCTTCACCCCTGGACCCAGAACCGGCCCCTGCCCAGCCCCACTCCCATCCCTGCCCCCATCCCTGCCCCAGCCCTAGACCCAGCCCCAGCCCGGTCCCAGCCCCAGCCTAGCCATAGACTTGGTTCTGGCCCCAGCCCCAGCCCAGAACCCAGCCCAGCCTCAGCCCCGGCCCCAGCCCTGCCCCAGCCCCAGACCTAGCCCAGCCCTGCCCCAGACCTGTCCCCAGCCCCAGCCACAGCCCCAGCCACACTGTCGGCACCAGCCCAGCCCCAGCCCCAGCCACAACCTTGGCCCCAGCCCAACCCCAGTTCCAGCCCTGCCCCAGCACTGCCCCAGCCCCAGACCTAGCCCTGCCCCAGAACAGCCCCAGCCACTGCCCAGCCCCAGCCCTGGCCCCAGCCCCTGCCCCAGCCCTGTCCCAGTCCCTGCCCCAGCCCCAGCCCCAGCCCTACCCTCAGGCCCCAGCCCTGCCCCCAGCCCAGCCCCGGCCCCAGCCGAGCCCACGCCCCAGCACCTAGCCCTGCCCCCAACCCGGCCCCAGGCCAAGGCCCAGCCTCCAGCCTAGTTCTGCCCCATCCCCGGCCCCAGCCCAGCCCCAGCCCCAGACTCGGCCCCAGCCCCGCCCCAGCCCTGTCCCCAGCCCCTTCCCTGCCCCAGCCCTACCCCAGCCTAGCCCCAGGCCCAGCCCAGGCCCAGCCCTGCCCCAGCCCCAGCCCCAGCCCCAGCACAGCCCCACCCAGCCCCAGCCCCAGCCGAGGCCCCATCCCTGGCCCAGCCTTCAACCCAGCCCCAGCCCCAGCCCTGCCCACAGCCCTAGCCCTGCCCCAGCCCTGGACCCAGCCCCGGCCCCAGCCCCGGCTCCAGTCCCCGCCCCAGCTCAGCCCAGAACCCAGCCCAGCAACAGCCCCAGCCCCACCCTCAGCCGCAGCCCAGCCCCAGCTCTGCCCTGGACCCACCCCCAGCCCCACCCCAGCCTCATCCCCAGCCCTGCCCCAGCCCAGCCCCTGCCCCAGCTCCAGCTCAGGCCCTGCCCTGGACCCAGCCCCAGTCCCAGCCCAGCCGCAGCCCCAGCCCTGCCCCAGAACAGCCCCAGCCACCGCCCAGCCCCAGCCCTGGCCCCAGCCCCAGCCCCAGTCCAGCCCCAGCCCCAGCCCCAGCCCTGCGCCAGCCCAGCCCCAGCCCCAGCCCTAGCCCAGACCTGCCCTCAGCCCCAGCCACCGCCCAGCCCCAGCCCTGGCCCCAGCCCTGCCCTCAGCCCCAGCCCCAGCTCAGCCCCAGCCCCAGTCCTGCCCAAGCCCTGCCCCAGCCCTTCCCCAGCCCCAGCCCTAGCCCAGACCTGCCCTCAGCCCCAGCCACCGCCCAGCCCCAGCCCTGGCCCCAGCCCCAGCCCCAGTCCAGCCCCAGCCCCAGCCCCAGCCCTGCGCCAGCCCCAGACCTAGCCCAGCCCTGCCCCAGCCCTGTCCCCAGCCCCAGCCACAGCCCCAGCCACACCGTCGGCACCAGCCCAGCCCCAGCCCCAGCCACAACCTTGGCCCCAGCCCAACCCCAGTTCCAGCCCTGCCCCAGCACTGCCCCAGCCCCAGACCTAGCCCTGCCCCAGAACAGCCCCAGCCACTGCCCAGCCCCAGCCCTGGCCCCAGCCCCTGCCCCAGCCCTGTCCCAGTCCCTGCCCCAGCCCCAGCCCCAGCCCAGCCCTAGCCCAGCCCTGTTCCAGCCCCCACCCTGCCCCAGCCACAGCCCTGCCCCAGCCCAGCCCTGCCCCAGCCACAACCCAGCCCCAGCCCAGGACCCAGCCCCAGCCCCAGCCCTAGCCCAGACCTGCCCTCAGCCCCAGCCCCAGCCCTTCCCCAGCCCCAGTCTTGCCCAAGCCCTGCCCCAGCCCTTCCCCAGCCCCAGCCCTAGCCCAGCCCTGCCCTCAGACCCAGCCCCAGCCCCAGCCCAGCCCCAGCCCCAGTCCTGCCCAAGCCCTGCCCCAGCCCTGCCCCAGTCCCAGCCCCAGCCCCAGCCATGCCCTGGCCCCAGCCCCAGCCCAGCCCCAGCCACAGCCCTGCCCCAGCCCTGCCCAGACCCAGCCCTGGACCCACCCCCAGCCCCACCCCAGCCTCATCCCCAGCCCTGCCCCAGCCCAGCCCCTGCCCCAGCTCCAGCTCAGGCCCTGCCCTGGACCCAGCCCCAGTCCCAGCCCAGCCCCAGCCCCAGCCCTGCCCCAGAACAGCCCCAGCCACCGCCCAGCCCCAGCCCTGGCCCCAGCCCCAGCCCCACTCCAGCCCCAGCCCCAGCCCCAGCCCTGCGCCAGCCCAGCCCCAGCCCCAGCCCAGCCCCTGCCCTGGACCCAGCCGCAGCCCTAACCCAGCCCCTGCCCAGCCCCAGCCACCGCCCAGCCCCAGCCCAGCCATAGAATTGGTTCCCGCCCCAGCCCCAGCCCTGCCCCCAGCCCAGCCCCAGCCCCGGCCCCAACCTCATTCCCAGCCCTGCCCCAGCCTCGGGCCCAGCCCTGTCCCAGGCCCAGCCCAGAACCCAGCCCAGCCTCAGCCCCGGCCCCAGCTCTGGCCCCAGCCCTGTCCCCAGCCCCGGCTTCTGCCCCAGCCCCAGCCCTAGCCCAGCCCTGCCCTCAGCCCCAGCCCCAGCCCCAGCCCCACCCTCAACCCCAGCCCAGCCCCAGCCCCAGCCCAGCCCAAGCCCTGCCCCAGCCCAGCCCCAGCCCCAGCCCAGCCCCAGCCCAGCCCCTGTCCTGCCCCAGCCCAGCCCCAGCCCCAGCCCCAGCCCCATCCTCGGTCCTAGACCCACCCTCGGCCCCAGCCCAGCCCCAGCCCTAGCCCAGCCCAGCCACAGCCACAGCCCAGCCCCAGCCCTGGACCCAGCCCAGCCCCAGCCACTGCCGAGCCTCCAGCCCAGTCCTGCTTCAGCACCGGCCCCAACCAAGCCCCAGCCCAGCCCTAGACTTGGTTCCAGCCCTGACCCCAGCCATGCCCAGGCCAAGGCCCAGCCTCCAGCCTAGTTCTGCCCCATCCCCGGCCCCAGCCCAGCCCCAGCCCCAGCCCCAGCCCTGCCCCAGCAATGGCCCCAGCCCCGGCCCCAGACTCGGCCCCAGCCCCGCCCCAGCCCTGTCCCCAGCCCCTTCCCTGCCCCAGCCCTACCCCAGCCCAGCCCCAGTCCCAGCCCAGGCCCAGCCCTGCCCCAGCCCCAGCCCCAGCCCCAGCCCCAGCACAGCCCCACCCTCGGCCCCAGCCCAGCCCCAGCCCCAACCCTGACCCAGCCCAGCATCAGCCACCGCCCAGCCCCAGCCCTCGACCCAGCCCCAGCCCCAGCCCTGCCCCAGCCCAGCCCCAGCCTCGGGCCTATCCCAGCCCCTGCCCTGCACCCAGCCCCAGCCCAGCCCCAGCCCTCCCCCAGAACAGCCCCAGCCCCAACCATGCCCCAGCCCTGGACCCAGCCCCAGCCCAGCCCAGCCCTGGACCAAGCCCCAGCTGCAGCCCCGGCCCCAGCCCAGCTCTAGCCCAGCCCTGCCCCAGCCCCAGCTTCACCCCCGGACCCAGAACCGGCCCCTGCCCAGCCCCACTCCCATCCCTGCCCCCAGACTTGCCCCATCCCCAGCCCCAGCCCCAGCCTGGTCCCAGCCCCAGCCCAGCCATAGACTTGGTTCCCCGCCCCAGCCCAGAACCCAGCCCAGCCTCAGCCCCGGCCCCAGCCCTGCCCCAGCCCTAGACCTAGCCCAGCCCTGCCCTCAGCCTCGGCCCCAGCCCTGGCCCAGCCCAGCCCCCAGCACAGCCCCACCCCTGGCCCCAGCCCCAGCCCCAGCCCAGCCCTAGCCCAGCCCTGTTCCAGCCCTCACCCTGCCCCAGCCACAGCCCTGCCTCAGCCCAGCCCCAGCCACAACCCAGCCACACCCCAGGACCCAGCCCCAGCCCGAGCCCCAGCCCAGACCTGCCCTCAGCCCCAGCCCCAGCCCAGCCCCAGCCCCAGTCCTGCCCAAGCCCTGCCCCAGCTCTTCCCCAGCCCCAGCCCTAGCCCAGCCCTGCCCTCAGCCCCAGCCCCAGCCCAGCCCCAGCCCCAGTCCTGCCCAAGCCCTGCCCCAGCCCTTCCCCAACCCCAGCCCTAGCCCAGACCTGCCCTCAGCCCCAGCCACCGCCCAGCCCCAGCCCTGGCCCCAGCCCCAGCCCCAGTCCAGCCCCAGCCCCAGCCCTGCGCCAGCCCAGCCCCAGCCCAGCCCCTACCCTGGACCCAGCCCCAGCCCTAACCCAGACCCTGCCCAGCCCCAGCCACCGCCCATTCCCAGCCCTGCCCCCAGCCCAGCACCATCCCCACCCTGGACCCAGCCCCAGCCCAGCCCCAGCCCCAACCATGCCCCAGCCCTGGACCCAGCCCCAGCCCAGACCCAGCCCTGGACCCACCCCCAGCCCCACCCCAGCCTCATCCCCAGCCCTGCCCCAGCCCAGCCCGCTGCCCCAGCTCCAGCTCAGGCCCTGCCCTGGACCCAGCCCCAGTCCCAGCCCAGCCCCAGCCCCAGCCCTGCCCCAGAACAGCCCCAGCCACCGCCCAGCCCCAGCCCTGGCCCCAGCCCCAGCCCCACTCCAGCCCCAGCCCCAGCCCCAGCCCTGCGCCAGCCCAGCCCCAGCCCCAGCCCAGCCCCTGCCCTGGACCCAGCCGCAGCCCTAACCCAGCCCCTGCCCAGCCCCAGCCACCGCCCAGCCCCAGCCCAGCCATAGAATTGGTTCCCGCCCCAGCCCCAGCCCTGCCCCCAGCCCAGCCCCAGCCCCGGCCCCAACCTCATTCCCAGCCCTGCCCCAGCCTCGGGCCCAGCCCTGTCCCAGGCCCAGCCCAGAACCCAGCCCAGCCTCAGCCCCGGCCCCAGCTCTGGCCCCAGCCCTGTCCCCAGCCCCGGCTTCTGCCCCAGCCCCAGCCCTAGCCCAACCCTGCCCTCAGCCCCAGCCCCAGCCCCAGCCCCACCCTCAACCCCAGCCCAGCCCCAGCCCCAGCCCAGCCCAAGCCCTGCCCCAGCCCAGCCCCAGCCCCAGCCCAGCCCCAGCCCAGCCCCTGTCCTGCCCCAGCCCAGCCCCAGCCCCAGCCCCAGCCCCATCCTCGGTCCTAGACCCACCCTCGGCCCCAGCCCAGCCCCAGCCCTAGCCCAGCCCAGCCACAGCCACAGCCCAGCCCCAGCCCTGGACCCAGCCCAGCCCCAGCCACTGCCGAGCCTCCAGCCCAGTCCTGCTTCAGCACCGGCCCCAACCAAGCCCCAGCCCAGCCCTAGACTTGGTTCCAGCCCTGACCCCAGCCATGCCCAGGCCAAGGCCCAGCCTCCAGCCTAGTTCTGCCCCATCCCCGGCCCCAGCCCAGCCCCAGCCCCAGCCCCAGCCCTGCCCCAGCAATGGCCCCAGCCCCGGCCCCAGACTCGGCCCCAGCCCCGCCCCAGCCCTGTCCCCAGCCCCTTCCCTGCCCCAGCCCTACCCCAGCCCAGCCCCAGTCCCAGCCCAGGCCCAGCCCTGCCCCAGCCCCAGCCCCAGCCCCAGCCCCAGCACAGCCCCACCCTCGGCCCCAGCCCAGCCCCAGCCCCAACCCTGACCCAGCCCAGCATCAGCCACCGCCCAGCCCCAGCCCTCGACCCAGCCCCAGCCCCAGCCCTGCCCCAGCCCAGCCCCAGCCTCGGGCCTATCCCAGCCCCTGCCCTGCACCCAGCCCCAGCCCAGCCCCAGCCCTCCCCCAGAACAGCCCCAGCCCCAACCATGCCCCAGCCCTGGACCCAGCCCCAGCCCAGCCCAGCCCTGGACCAAGCCCCAGCTGCAGCCCCGGCCCCAGCCCAGCTCTAGCCCAGCCCTGCCCCAGCCCCAGCTTCACCCCCGGACCCAGAACCGGCCCCTGCCCAGCCCCACTCCCATCCCTGCCCCCAGACTTGCCCCATCCCCAGCCCCAGCCCCAGCCTGGTCCCAGCCCCAGCCCAGCCATAGACTTGGTTCCCCGCCCCAGCCCAGAACCCAGCCCAGCCTCAGCCCCGGCCCCAGCCCTGCCCCAGCCCTAGACCTAGCCCAGCCCTGCCCTCAGCCTCGGCCCCAGCCCTGGCCCAGCCCAGCCCCCAGCACAGCCCCACCCCTGGCCCCAGCCCCAGCCCCAGCCCAGCCCTAGCCCAGCCCTGTTCCAGCCCTCACCCTGCCCCAGCCACAGCCCTGCCTCAGCCCAGCCCCAGCCACCAACCCAGCCACACCCCAGGACCCAGCCCCAGCCCGAGCCCCAGCCCAGACCTGCCCTCAGCCCCAGCCCCAGCCCAGCCCCAGCCCCAGTCCTGCCCAAGCCCTGCCCCAGCTCTTCCCCAGCCCCAGCCCTAGCCCAGCCCTGCCCTCAGCCCCAGCCCCAGCCCAGCCCCAGCCCCAGTCCTGCCCAAGCCCTGCCCCAGCCCTTCCCCAACCCCAGCCCTAGCCCAGACCTGCCCTCAGCCCCAGCCACCGCCCAGCCCCAGCCCTGGCCCCAGCCCCAGCCCCAGTCCAGCCCCAGCCCCAGCCCTGCGCCAGCCCAGCCCCAGCCCAGCCCCTACCCTGGACCCAGCCCCAGCCCTAACCCAGACCCTGCCCAGCCCCAGCCACCGCCCATTCCCAGCCCTGCCCCCAGCCCAGCACCATCCCCACCCTGGACCCAGCCCCAGCCCAGCCCCAGCCCCAACCATGCCCCAGCCCTGGACCCAGCCCCAGCCCAGCCCAGCCCTGGACCAAGCCCCAGCCGCAGCCCCGGCCCTAGCCCAGCTCTAGCCCAGCCCTGCCCCAGCCCCAGCCCCAGCCCAGCCCCAGCCCTGGACCCAGCCCAGCCCCAGCCCCAGCACAGCCCCAGACCAGCCCCAGCCCCAGCCCCAGCTCTGGCCCCAGCCCTGTCCCCAGCCCCGGCTTCTGCCCCAGCCCCAGCCCTAGCCCAGCCCTGCCCTCAGCCCCAGCCCCAGCCCCAGCCCCACCCTCAACCCCAGCCCAGCCCCAGCCCCAGCCCAGCCCCAGCCCTGGACCCAGCCCAGCCCCAGGCCCAGCCCAGAACCCAGCCCAGCCTCAGCCCCGGCCCCAGCTCTGGCCCCAGCCCTGTCCCCAGCCCCGGCTTCTGCCCCAGCCCCAGCCCTAGCCCAGCCCTGCCCTCAGCCCCAGCCCCAGCCCAGCCCAGCCCAAGCCCTGCCCCAGCCCTGCCCCAGCCCAGCCCCAGCCCCAGCCCAGCCCCAGCCCTTCCCCAGCCCCAGCCCCAGACCAGGCCGCAGCCCAGCGCTAGCCCAGCCCTGCCCCCAGCCCCAGCCCCGGCCCCAACCTCAGTCCCAGCTCTGCTCCCAGCCCCGACCCCAGCCCCAGCCCTAGTACTACCCCAGCCCTGCCCCAGCCACGGGCCCAGCCCTGCCCCCAGGCCCAGCCCAGAACCCAGTCCAGGCCCAACCTCAGCTCCAGTCCTGCCCCAGCCCCAGTCGTGCCCCAGCCCTGGCCCCAGCCCTAGCCCCAGCCCTGCCCAAGACTTGGTTACAGCCCCAGCCCCAGCCCTGGACCCCAGCCCAGCCCCAGCCCTACTCCAGCCCTGCCCTCAGGCCCAGCCCAGCCCCTGCCCTGGACCCAGCCCCAGTGGCAGCCCCTTCTCCAGTCCCCGCCCCAGCCCAGCCCTGCTCCCATCCCCAGCCCCAGCCCCGGCTCCAGTCCCCGCCCCAGCCCAGCCCTGCCCCCAGCCCAGCCCCGGCCCCAGCCGAGCCCACGCCCCAGCACCTAGCCCTGCCCCCAACCCGGCCCCAGGCCAAGGCCCAGCCTCCAGCCTAGTTCTGCCCCATCCCCGGCCCCAGCCCAGCCCCAGCCCCAGACTCGGCCCCAGCCCCGCCCCAGCCCTGTCCCCAGCCCCTTCCCTGCCCCAGCCCTACCCCAGCCTAGCCCCAGGCCCAGCCCAGGCCCAGCCCTGCCCCAGCCCCAGCCCCAGCCCCAGCACAGCCCCACCCAGCCCCAGCCCCAGCCGAGGCCCCATCCCTGGCCCAGCCTTCAACCCAGCCCCAGCCCCAGCCCTGCCCACAGCCCTAGCCCTGCCCCAGCCCTGGACCCAGCCCCGGCCCCAGCCCCGGCTCCAGTCCCCCGCCCCAGCTCAGCCCAGAACCCAGCCCAGCAACAGCCCCAGCCCCACCCTCAGCCGCAGCCCAGCCCCAGCTCTGCCCTGGACCCACCCCCAGCCCCACCCCAGCCTCATCCCCAGCCCTGCCCCAGCCCAGCCCCTGCCCCAGCTCCAGCTCAGGCCCTGCCCTGGACCCAGCCCCAGTCCCAGCCCAGCCGCAGCCCCAGCCCTGCCCCAGAACAGCCCCAGCCACCGCCCAGCCCCAGCCCTGGCCCCAGCCCCAGCCCCAGTCCAGCCCCAGCCCCAGCCCCAGCCCTGCGCCAGCCCAGCCCCAGCCCCAGCCCTAGCCCAGACCTGCCCTCAGCCCCAGCCACCGCCCAGCCCCAGCCCTGGCCCCAGCCCTGCCCTCAGCCCCAGCCCCAGCTCAGCCCCAGCCCCAGTCCTGCCCAAGCCCTGCCCCAGCCCTTCCCCAGCCCCAGCCCTAGCCCAGACCTGCCCTCAGCCCCAGCCACCGCCCAGCCCCAGCCCTGGCCCCAGCCCCAGCCCCAGTCCAGCCCCAGCCCCAGCCCCAGCCCTGCGCCAGCCCCAGACCTAGCCCAGCCCTGCCCCAGCCCTGTCCCCAGCCCCAGCCACAGCCCCAGCCACACCGTCGGCACCAGCCCAGCCCCAGCCCCAGCCACAACCTTGGCCCCAGCCCAACCCCAGTTCCAGCCCTGCCCCAGCACTGCCCCAGCCCCAGACCTAGCCCTGCCCCAGAACAGCCCCAGCCACTGCCCAGCCCCAGCCCTGGCCCCAGCCCCTGCCCCAGCCCTGTCCCAGTCCCTGCCCCAGCCCCAGCCCCAGCCCCAGCCCAGCCCTAGCCCAGCCCTGTTCCAGCCCCCACCCTGCCCCAGCCACAGCCCTGCCCCAGCCCAGCCCTGCCCCAGCCACAACCCAGCCCCAGCCCAGGACCCAGCCCCAGCCCCAGCCCTAGCCCAGACCTGCCCTCAGCCCCAGCCCCAGCCCTTCCCCAGCCCCAGTCTTGCCCAAGCCCTGCCCCAGCCCTTCCCCAGCCCCAGCCCTAGCCCAGCCCTGCCCTCAGACCCAGCCCCAGCCCCAGCCCAGCCCCAGCCCCAGTCCTGCCCAAGCCCTGCCCCAGCCCTGCCCCAGTCCCAGCCCCAGCCCCAGCCATGCCCTGGCCCCAGCCCCAGCCCAGCCCCAGCCACAGCCCTGCCCCAGCCCTGCCCAGACCCAGCC
Source organism: Melanerpes formicivorus (assembly GCF_026170545.1). Lineage (NCBI taxonomy): Eukaryota > Metazoa > Chordata > Aves > Piciformes > Picidae > Melanerpes > Melanerpes formicivorus. The sequence goes on along the minus strand of NW_027143027.1, from coordinate 35,850 downwards.
CTGGACCCACCCCCAGCCCCACCCCAGCCTCATCCCCAGCCCTGCCCCAGCCCAGCCCCTGCCCCAGCTCCAGCTCAGGCCCTGCCCTGGACCCAGCCCCAGTCCCAGCCCAGCCCCAGCCCCAGCCCTGCCCCAGAACAGCCCCAGCCACCGCCCAGCCCCAGCCCTGGCCCCAGCCCCAGCCCCACTCCAGCCCCAGCCCCAGCCCCAGCCCTGCGCCAGCCCAGCCCCAGCCCCAGCCCAGCCCCTGCCCTGGACCCAGCCGCAGCCCTAACCCAGCCCCTGCCCAGCCCCAGCCACCGCCCAGCCCCAGCCCAGCCATAGAATTGGTTCCCGCCCCAGCCCCAGCCCTGCCCCCAGCCCAGCCCCAGCCCCGGCCCCAACCTCATTCCCAGCCCTGCCCCAGCCTCGGGCCCAGCCCTGTCCCAGGCCCAGCCCAGAACCCAGCCCAGCCTCAGCCCCGGCCCCAGCTCTGGCCCCAGCCCTGTCCCCAGCCCCGGCTTCTGCCCCAGCCCCAGCCCTAGCCCAGCCCTGCCCTCAGCCCCAGCCCCAGCCCCAGCCCCACCCTCAACCCCAGCCCAGCCCCAGCCCCAGCCCAGCCCAAGCCCTGCCCCAGCCCAGCCCCAGCCCCAGCCCAGCCCCAGCCCAGCCCCTGTCCTGCCCCAGCCCAGCCCCAGCCCCAGCCCCAGCCCCATCCTCGGTCCTAGACCCACCCTCGGCCCCAGCCCAGCCCCAGCCCTAGCCCAGCCCAGCCACAGCCACAGCCCAGCCCCAGCCCTGGACCCAGCCCAGCCCCAGCCACTGCCGAGCCTCCAGCCCAGTCCTGCTTCAGCACCGGCCCCAACCAAGCCCCAGCCCAGCCCTAGACTTGGTTCCAGCCCTGACCCCAGCCATGCCCAGGCCAAGGCCCAGCCTCCAGCCTAGTTCTGCCCCATCCCCGGCCCCAGCCCAGCCCCAGCCCCAGCCCCAGCCCTGCCCCAGCAATGGCCCCAGCCCCGGCCCCAGACTCGGCCCCAGCCCCGCCCCAGCCCTGTCCCCAGCCCCTTCCCTGCCCCAGCCCTACCCCAGCCCAGCCCCAGTCCCAGCCCAGGCCCAGCCCTGCCCCAGCCCCAGCCCCAGCCCCAGCCCCAGCACAGCCCCACCCTCGGCCCCAGCCCAGCCCCAGCCCCAACCCTGACCCAGCCCAGCATCAGCCACCGCCCAGCCCCAGCCCTCGACCCAGCCCCAGCCCCAGCCCTGCCCCAGCCCAGCCCCAGCCTCGGGCCTATCCCAGCCCCTGCCCTGCACCCAGCCCCAGCCCAGCCCCAGCCCTCCCCCAGAACAGCCCCAGCCCCAACCATGCCCCAGCCCTGGACCCAGCCCCAGCCCAGCCCAGCCCTGGACCAAGCCCCAGCTGCAGCCCCGGCCCCAGCCCAGCTCTAGCCCAGCCCTGCCCCAGCCCCAGCTTCACCCCCGGACCCAGAACCGGCCCCTGCCCAGCCCCACTCCCATCCCTGCCCCCAGACTTGCCCCATCCCCAGCCCCAGCCCCAGCCTGGTCCCCAGCCCCAGCCCAGCCATAGACTTGGTTCCCGCCCCAGCCCAGAACCCAGCCCAGCCTCAGCCCCGGCCCCAGCCCTGCCCCAGCCCTAGACCTAGCCCAGCCCTGCCCTCAGCCTCGGCCCCAGCCCTGGCCCAGCCCAGCCCCCAGCACAGCCCCACCCCTGGCCCCAGCCCCAGCCCCAGCCCAGCCCTAGCCCAGCCCTGTTCCAGCCCTCACCCTGCCCCAGCCACAGCCCTGCCTCAGCCCAGCCCCAGCCACAACCCAGCCACACCCCAGGACCCAGCCCCAGCCCGAGCCCCAGCCCAGACCTGCCCTCAGCCCCAGCCCCAGCCCAGCCCCAGCCCCAGTCCTGCCCAAGCCCTGCCCCAGCTCTTCCCCAGCCCCAGCCCTAGCCCAGCCCTGCCCTCAGCCCCAGCCCCAGCCCAGCCCCAGCCCCAGTCCTGCCCAAGCCCTGCCCCAGCCCTTCCCCAACCCCAGCCCTAGCCCAGACCTGCCCTCAGCCCCAGCCACCGCCCAGCCCCAGCCCTGGCCCCAGCCCCAGCCCCAGTCCAGCCCCAGCCCCAGCCCTGCGCCAGCCCAGCCCCAGCCCAGCCCCCTACCCTGGACCCAGCCCCAGCCCTAACCCAGACCCTGCCCAGCCCCAGCCACCGCCCATTCCCAGCCCTGCCCCCAGCCCAGCACCATCCCCACCCTGGACCCAGCCCCAGCCCAGCCCCAGCCCCAACCATGCCCCAGCCCTGGACCCAGCCCCAGCCCAGCCCAGCCCTGGACCAAGCCCCAGCCGCAGCCCCGGCCCTAGCCCAGCTCTAGCCCAGCCCTGCCCCAGCCCCAGCCCCAGCCCAGCCCCAGCCCTGGACCCAGCCCAGCCCCAGCCCCAGCACAGCCCCAGACCAGCCCCAGCCCCAGCCCCAGCTCTGGCCCCAGCCCTGTCCCCAGCCCCGGCTTTCTGCCCCAGCCCCAGCCCTAGCCCAGCCCTGCCCTCAGCCCCAGCCCCAGCCCCACCCTCAACCCCAGCCCAGCCCCAGCCCCAGCCCAGCCCCAGCCCTGGACCCAGCCCAGCCCCAGGCCCAGCCCAGAACCCAGCCCAGCCTCAGCCCCGGCCCCAGCTCTGGCCCCAGCCCTGTCCCCAGCCCCGGCTTCTGCCCCCAGCCCCAGCCCTAGCCCAGCCCTGCCCTCAGCCCCAGCCCCAGCCCAGCCCAGCCCAAGCCCTGCCCCAGCCCTGCCCCAGCCCAGCCCCAGCCCCAGCCCAGCCCCAGCCCTTCCCCAGCCCCAGCCCCAGACCAGGCCGCAGCCCAGCGCTAGCCCAGCCCTGCCCCCAGCCCCAGCCCCGGCCCCAACCTCAGTCCCAGCTCTGCTCCCAGCCCCGACCCCAGCCCCAGCCCTAGTACTACCCCAGCCCTGCCCCAGCCACGGGCCCAGCCCTGCCCCCAGGCCCAGCCCAGAACCCAGTCCAGGCCCAACCTCAGCTCCAGTCCTGCCCCAGCCCCAGTCGTGCCCCAGCCCTGGCCCCAGCCCTAGCCCCAGCCCTGCCCAAGACTTGGTTACAGCCCCAGCCCCAGCCCTGGACCCCAGCCCAGCCCCAGCCCTACTCCAGCCCTGCCCTCAGGCCCAGCCCAGCCCCTGCCCTGGACCCAGCCCCAGTGGCAGCCCCTTCTCCAGTCCCCGCCCCAGCCCAGCCCTGCTCCCATCCCCAGCCCCAGCCCCGGCTCCAGTCCCCGCCCCAGCCCAGCCCAGAACCCAGCCCAGCCCCAGCCCCAGCCCTGCCCCAGCCCCAGCCCAAGCCCAGCCCTGCCCTCAGCCCAGCCCCAGCCCCAGCCCAGCCCTGCCCTCAGCCCCAGCCCAGCCCCAGGCCTGCCCCGGCCCAGCCCCAGCCCCAGCCCAGCCCCTGCCCTGGACCCTGCCCCAGTGGCAGCACCGGCTCCAGTCCCCGCCCCAGCCCAGCCCTGCTCCCAGCCCCAGCCCCAGCCCTGGCCTCAGCCCAGCCCCAGCCCAGCCCAGAACCCAGCCCAGCCCCAGCCACAGCCCTGCCCCAGCCCCAGCCCCGGCCCCTGCCTTAGCCCCAGCTCCAGTCCTGCCCCATCCAAGCCCCCATCCCCAGCCCTGCCCCAGCCCTGTCCCCAGCCCCAGCCTCAGCCCCAGCCACAGCCTCGGCACCAGCCCAGCCCCAGCCACAACCTTGGCCCCAGCCCAACCCCAGTTCCAGCCCTGCCCCAGCCTTGCCCCAGCCCCGGCCCCAGCCCCGGCCCCAGCCCCAGCCCCGGCCCCAGACTTGGCCCCATCCCTCCCCCAGCCCTACCCCAGCCCAGTCCTGGTCCCAGACCAGGCCCAGCCCTGCCCTCAGTCCAGGCCCAGCCCCAGCCTGGCCCCAGCCCTGCCCCAGCCTCAGCCCCATCCGTTCCCCCAGCCCAGCCCTGCCCCATTCCCAGCCCTGCCCTCAGCCCAGGCCCAGCCCCAGCCTGGCCCCAGCCCTGCCCCAGACCCGGCCCCAGCCCTGCCCGAGACCCAGCCCCAGCCCCAGCCCCGGCCCCAGCCCAGCCCCAGCCCCAGCCCTGCCCCAGCCCCAGCCCCAGCCCAGCCATAGACTTGGTTCCAGCCCCAGCCCCAGCCCCAGCCCCAGCCCCAGTCCTGCCCCAGCCCCAGCCCCAGCCCAGCCATAGACTTGGTTCCAGCCCCAGCCCCAGCCCAGCCCCAGCCCAAGGCCCAGCCCCAACCTCGGACCCAGCCCTGCCCCAGCCCTAGCCCAGCCCAACCCCAGCCACAGCCCAGCCCCAGCCCTGGACCCCGCCCAGCCCCAGCCCCAGCCCCAGCCCTGCCCCAGCCCAGCCCCAGCCACAGCCCAGCCCCAGCACTGCCCCAGCCCCAGCCCCAACCTTGGCCCCAGCCCAACCCCAGTTCCAGCCCTGCCCCAGTCCTGCCCCAGCCCCAGCCCCTACCCAGCCCCACTCCCATCCCTGCCCCCAGCACTACCCCGGCCCCAGACCCAGCCCCTGCCCAGGCCCACTCCCAGACCAGCCCCACCCTCAGCCCCAGCCCAGCCGCAGCCCCAGCCCTGCCCCAGCCCTGGACCCAGGCCTGGATTCAGCCCAGCCCCAGCCCCAGCCCTGGCCCAAGACTTGGTTACAGCCCCAGCCCCAGCCCTGGACCCAGCCCAGCCCCAGCCCCAGCCCAGCCCTGCCCTCAGCCCCAGCCCAGCCCCTGCCCTGGACCCAGCCCCACTGGCAGCCCCGGCTCCAGTCCCCGCCCCAGCCCAGCCCTGCCCTCAGCCCAGCCCCAGCCCCAGCCCAGCCCTGCCCTCAGCCCCAGCCCAGCCCCAGCCCTGGACCCAGCCCAGCCCCAGCCCCAGCCCAGCCCTGCCCTCAGCCCCAGCCCAGCCCCAGGCCCTGGACCCAGCCCCACTGGCAGACCCGGCTCCAGTCCCCGCCCCAGCCCAGCCCTGCTCCCAGCCCCAGCCCCAGCCCTGGCTCCAGTCCCCGCCCCAGCCCAGCCCAGAACCCAGCCCAGCCCCAGCCACAGCCCTGCCCCAGCCCCAGCCCCGGCCCCTGCCTTAGCCCCAGCTCCAGTCCTGCCCCATCCAAGCCCCCATCCCCAGCCCTGCCCAAGCCCTGTCCCCAGCCCCAGCCCCAGCCCAGCCCCAGCCCTGTCCGCAGCCCCAGCCTCAGCCCCAGCCACACCCTCGGCACCAGCCCAGCCCCAGACCCAGCCACAACCTTGGCCCCAGCCCAACCCCAGTTCCAGCCCTGCCCCAGCCCTGCCCCAGCCCCGGCCCCAGCCCCGGCCCCAGACTCGGCCCCATCCCTCCCCCAGCGCTACCCCAGCCCAGTCCCGGTCCCAGACCAGGCCCAGCCCTGCCCTCAGTCCAGGCCCAGCCCCAGCCTGGCCCCAGCCCTGCACCAGCCTCAGCCCCATCCGTTAGCCCAGCCCTGCCCCATTCCCAGCCCTGCCCTCAGCCCAGGCCCAGCCCCAGCCTGGCCCCAGCCCTGCCCCAGACCCGGCCCCAGCCCTGCCCGAGACCCAGCCCCAGCCCCAGCCCCAGTCCTGCCCCAGCCCCAGCCCCAGCCCAGCCATAGACTTGGTTCCAGCCCCAGCCCCAGCCCAGCCCCAGCCCAAGGCCCAGCCCCAACCTCGGACCCAGCCCTGCCCCAGCCCTAGCCCAACCCAACCCCAGCCACAGCCCAGCCCCAGCCCTGCACCCCGCCCAGCCCCAGTCCCAGCCCCAGCCCTGCCCCAGCCCAGCCCCAGCCACAGCCCAGCCCCAGCACTGCCCCAGCCCCAGCCCCAGCCCCAACCTTGGCCCCAGCCCAGCCCCAGTTCCAACCCTGCCCCAGTCCTGCCCCAGCCCCAGCCCCTACCCAGCCCCCACTCCCATCCCTGCCCCCAGCACTACCCCGGCCCCAGACCCAGCCCCTGCCCAGGCCCACTCCCAGACCAGCCCCACCCTCAGCCCCAGCCCAGCCGCAGCCCCAGCCCTGCCCCAGCCCTGGACCCAGGCCTGGATTCAGCCCAGCCCCAGCCCCAGCCCTGGCCCAAGACTTGGTTACAGCCCCAGCCCCAGCCCTGGACCCAGCCCAGCCCCAGCCCCAGCCCAGCCCTGCCCTCAGCCCCAGCCCAGCCCCTGCCCTGGACCCAGCCCCACTGGCAGCCCCGGCTCCAGTCCCCGCCCCAGCCCAGCCCTGCCCTCAGCCCAGCCCCAGCCCCAGCCCAGCCCTGCCCTCAGCCCCAGCCCAGCCCCAGCCCTGGACCCAGCCCAGCCCCAGCCCCAGCCCAGCCCTGCCCTCAGCCCCAGCCCAGCCCCAGGCCCTGGACCCAGCCCCACTGGCAGACCCGGCTCCAGTCCCCGCCCCAGCCCAGCCCTGCTCCCAGCCCCAGCCCCAGCCCTGGCTCCAGTCCCCGCCCCAGCCCAGCCCAGAACCCAGCCCAGCCCCAGCCACAGCCCTGCCCCAGCCCCAGCCCCGGCCCCTGCCTTAGCCCCAGCTCCCAGTCCTGCCCCATCCAAGCCCCCATCCCCAGCCCTGCCCAAGCCCTGTCCCCAGCCCCAGCCCCAGCCCAGCCCCAGCCCTGTCCGCAGCCCCAGCCTCAGCCCCAGCCACACCCTCGGCACCAGCCCAGCCCCAGACCCAGCCACAACCTTGGCCCCAGCCCAACCCCAGTTCCAGCCCTGCCCCAGCCCTGCCCCAACCCCGGCCCCAGCCCCGGCCCCAGACTCGGCCCCATCCCTCCCCCAGCGCTACCCCAGCCCAGTCCCGGTCCCAGACCAGGCCCAGCCCTGCCCTCAGTCCAGGCCCAGCCCCAGCCTGGCCCCAGCCCTGCCCCAGACCCAGCCCCAGCCCTGCCCGAGACCCAGCCCCAGCCCCAGCCCCAGTCCTGCCCCAGCCCCAGCCCCAGCCCAGCCATAGACTTGGTTCCAGCCCCAGCCCCAGCCCAGCCCCAGCCCAAGGCCCAGCCCCAACCTCGGACCCAGCCCTGCCCCAGCCCTAGCCCAACCCAACCCTAGCCACAGCCCAGCCCCAGCCCTGCACCCCGCCCAGCCCCAGCCCCAGCCCCAGCCCTGCCCCAGCCCAGCCCCAGCCACAGCCCAGCCCCAGCACTGCCCCAGCCCCAGCCCCAGCCCCAACCTTGGCCCCAGCCCAGCCCCAGTTCCAGCCCTGCCCCAGTCCTGCCCCAGCCCCAGCCCCTACCCAGCCCCACTCCCATCCCTGCCCCCAGCACTACCCCGGCCCCAGACCCAGCCCCTGCCCAGGCCCACTCCCAGACCAGCCCCACCCTCAGCCCCAGCCCAGCCGCAGCCCCAGCCCGGCCCCAGCCCTGGACCCAGGCCTGGATTCAGCCCAGCCCCAGCCCCAGCCCTGGACCAAACCCCCAGCCCCAGCCCTGGCCCCAGCCCCAGCCCCAGCCCAGCCCCAGCCCTGGACCCAGCCCAGCCCAAGCCCCAGCCCAGCTTCAGCCCCAGCCCCAGCCCTGCCCCAGCCCCAGCCCTAGCCCAGCCCTGCCCCCAGCCCCAGCCCCAGCCCCAGCCCCATCCGCGGCCACAGCCCCACCCTCGGCCCCAGCCCTGACCCAGCCCCTAGCCCAGCCCAGCCACAGCCACAGCCCTGCCCCAGCCCAGCCCCAGCCACAGCCGAGCTTCCAGCCCAGTCCTGCTTCAGCACCAGCCCCAACCCAGCCCCAGCCCAGCCCTAGACTTGGATCCAGCCCTGACCCCAGCCCTGCCCCTCAGCCCGGCCCCACCCAGGCCCCACCCTCGGCCACAGCCCAGCCCCAGCCCTTGCCCAGCCCTGCCCCCAGCCCCAGCCCAGCCCCAGCCCTGGACCCAGCCCAGCCCCAGCCCCAGCCCAGCCTCAGCCCCGGCCCCAGCCCTGCCCCAGCCCCACCACTAGCCTAGCCCTGCCCCCAGCCCAGCCCCAGCCCTAGCCCCCAGCCCAGCCTCAGCCCAGCCCCAGCCCTGCCCCAGCCCCAGCCCTAGCCCAGCCCTGCCCCCAGCCCAGCCCCAGCCCCAGCCCCAACCTCGGCCCCAGCCCAACCCCAGCCCTAGCCTAGCCCGGCCCCAGCCCCAGCCCAGCCCCAGGCCTGTCGCAGCCCCCAGCCCCAGCTCTGGACCCAGCCCCAGCCCCAGCCCTGCCCCATCCCCAGACCCAGCCCTGGACCCAGCCCCAGCTCCAGCCCAGGATCCAGCCCTGCCCTAGCCCCAGCCCTGGCCCCAGCCCCAGCCCCAGCCCCAGCCCCAGCCCCAGCCCAGCCCCAGACCTGGACCCAGCCCCAGCCCAGCCCTGTCCCCCAGACTCAGCCCTGCCCCAGCCCAGCCCCAGCCCCAGCCCTACCCCAGCCGTGCCCCAGCCTGGGGTCCAGTCCAGCCCCTGCCCCCAGGCCCAGCCCAGAACCCAGCCCAGCCCCACCCTCATCCCCAGCCCAGCTGCAGCCCCAGCCCTGCCCCAGCCCAAACCCAGCCCATCCCCGGCCCCAGCCCAGCCCCAGCCCTGCGCTCAGCCCAGCCCCAGCCCCAGCCCAGCTCCAGCCCTGCCCCAGACCCGGCCCCAGCCCTGCCCGAGACCCAGCCACAGCCACAGCCCCGGCCCCAGCCGTGCCCCCGCCCCGGTCCTGCCCCAGCCCCAGCCCCAGCCCTGCCCCAGCCCAGCCCCAGCACTAGCCCCTGCCCTGGCCCCAGCCCTAGCCCCAGCCCAGCCCCAGCCCCAGCCCCAGCCCTGTCCCAGCCCCAGCCCCACCCCTGGACCCAGCCCCAGCTCGAGCCCTGGACCCAGCCCAGACCCAGCCCCAGCCCCGGCCCCCAACCCCAGCCCCAGCCCTGGCCCCAGCCCCAGCCCCAGCCCCAGCCCAGCACCAGCCCCGGCCCCAGCCCCAGCCCCAGCCCTGCCCCAGCCCAGCCCCAGCACTAGCCCCTGCCCCGGGCCCCAGCCCCAGCCCCAGCCCTGACCCAGCCCCAGCCCCAGCCCTGGACCCAGCCCCAGCCCAGCCTCAGCCCTGCCCCAGCCCAGCCACAGCCACAGCCACAGCCACAGCCCAGCCCCAGATCTGGAACCAGCCCGAGCCCCAGCCCTGCCCCAGCCCAGCCCAAGCCACAGCCCAGACCCAGCCCGGACCCATCCCTGCCCCAGCTCTGGCCCTAGCCCTGTCCCTAGCCCCGGCCCCTGCCCCAGCCCCAGTCCTGGCCCAGGCCCAGCTCTTGCCTAGCCCTGCACTTCAGCCCCAGCCCCAGCCCCATCCTCGGCCCCAGACGAGCCCCAGCCCTGCCCCAGCCAAGCCCAGCCCCAGCCTCAGCCCCAGCCCCAGCCCTGGACCCAGCCCCAGCCCCAGCCCAGCCCCAGCCTAGTCCTGCCCCGAACCCAGCCCCAGCCTGGACCCTGCCCTGCCCTGCCCAGCTCTGGCCCTAGCCCTTTCCCCCAGCCCCAGCCCCAGCCCGGCCCCAGCCCAGCCCCTATCCCCAGACCCAGCCCAGCTGCAGCCCCAGCCCTGCCCCAGCCCTACCCCAGCCCTGCCCCACGCCCAGCCCCAGAACCCAGCCAGCCCCACCCTAATCCCCAGCCCAGCTGCAGCCCCAGCCCTGCCCCAGCCCAGCCCCAGCCCCAGCCCCGGCCCCACCCAAGCCCCAGCCCTGCCCCAGACCCGGCCCCACCCAAGCCCCAGCCCTGCCCCAGACCCGGCCCCCAGCCCCAGCCCATCCCCAGCCCTGCCCGAGACCCAGCCACAGCCACAGCCCCAGCCCCCAGCCCTGCCCCAGCCCCAGTCCTGCCCCAGCCCAGCCCCAGCATTGGACCCAGCCCCAGCCCCAGCCCTGCCCCAGACCAGCCCCCAGCCCTGGACCCAGCCCCAGCCCCAGCCCTGCCCCAGACCGGCCCCAGCCTTGCCCCAGCCCAGCCCAGGCCCAGCCACAGCCCAGCCCCAGCCCTGGACCCAGCCCCAGCCCCAGCCCCAGCCCTGACCCAGACCGGCCCCAGCTCTGGCACTAGCCCCTTTCCCCCAGCCACAGCAAACAGCCCAGCCCCAACCCTGCCCCAGCCCCAGCCCCAGCCCCAGCCCAGCCCCAGCCCTAGCCCAGCCCTGCCCTCAGCCTCAGCCCCAGGCCCAGCCCTGCCCTCAGACTCAGCCCCAGGCCCAGCCCCAGCCCCACGCTCCGCCCCAGCCCAGCCACAGCCCCAGGCCTGCCCAGCCCCAGCCCCAGCCCTGGACCCAGCCCCAGCCCAGCCCAAGCCACAGCCTAGCCCTGCCCCGAACCCAGCCCCAGCATGGACCCTGCCCTGCCCCAGCTCTGGCCCTAGCCCTTGCCCCAGCCCCAGCCCCAGCCCAGCCCTATCCCCAGCCCCAGCCCTGCCCCAGCCCTGCCCCAGCCCCAGCCCCAGCCCTACCCCAGCCGTGCCCCAGCCTCGGGTCCAGCCCTGCCCCAGGCCCAGCCCAGCCTCAGCCCAGCCCCAGCCCTGCCCCAGCCCCAGCCCTAGCCCAGCCCTGCCCCCAGCCCAGCCCCAGCCCCAACCCCATCCTCGGCCCCAGCCCCACCCTCGGCCCCAGCCCAGCCCCAGCCCTTGCCCAGCCCTGCCCACAGCCCCCAGCCCCAGCCCCAACCTCGGCCCCAGCCCAACCCCCAGCCCTAGCCTAGCCCGGCCCCAGCCCCAGTCCAGCCCCAGCCCTGGACCCAGCCCCAGCCCAGCCCCAGACCTACACCCAGCCCCCGCCCAGCCCGAGTCCCAGCCCTGCCCCCAGCCCCGGCCCCAGCCCAAGCCCAGCCCCAGCCCTTCCCCAGTTCCAGCCCTAGCCCAGCCCTGCCCTCAGCCCCAGCCCCCGCCCAGCCCCACACACAGCCCAGCCCCAGCCCTGGAGCCAGCCCTGCCCAAGCCCTGCCCGAGCTCCAGCCCTGTCCCCAGCCCCAGTCCTGCCCCAGCCCTGGCCCCATCCCCGGCCCCTGCCCAGCCCCACTCCCATCGCTGTCCCCAGTCCTGCCCCAGCCCCGGCCCCAGCCCAGCCATAGACTTGGTTCCCGCCCCAGCCCAAGGCCCAGCGTCCAGCCCAGTCCTGCTTCAGCGCCGGCCCCAACCCAGCCCCAGCCCCGGCCCCAACCTCAGTCCCCAGCCCTGCTCCCAGCCCCGGCCCCAGCTCCGGCTCCAGCCCTACCCCAGCCCTACCGCAGCCCCAGCCACAGCCCCAGCCACAGCCACAGCCCCAGCCCCCGCCCCCATTCCTGCCTCCAGCCCAGCCCTAGCCCCAGCCCTGGACCCAGCCCCACCCTTGGCCCCAGCCCCGGCCCCAGCGCAGCCCTAGCCCAGGACCCGGCCCCAGCCCCAGCCCCAGCCCCCAGCCCAGCCCCTGCCCAGCCCCACTCCCCATCCCAGCCCCCAGACCTGCCCCAGCCCCAGCCCCAGCCCCAGCCCTGGCCCCAGCTTGTCCAGGCCCCAGTCCTGCCCCAGCCCCGGCCCCCAAGCCCGGCCTCAGCCCCGGCCCCAGCACTGCCCCAGCCCCAGACCTAGCCCGGCCCTGCCCTCAGCCCAGCCCCAGCCCCAGCCCAGCCCTGCCCTCAGCCCAGGCCCAGTCCTAGCCCAGCCCTGCCCTCAGCCACAGCCCCAGCCCCAGCCCTGCCCCTGCCCTGCCCTCAGCCCAGCCCCAGCCCTTCCCCAGCCCCAGCCCTGCCCAAGCCCTGCCCCAGCCCCAGCCCTAGCCCAGCCCTGCCCTCAGCCCCCAGCCCCAGCACTGCCCCAGCCCCAGCCCTGCCCAAGCCCTGCCCCAGCCCTGCCCCAGTCCCAGCCCCAGCCCCAGCCCTGCCCTGGACCCAGACCCAGCCCAGCCCCAGCCCCAGCCCTGCCCCAGCCCAGCCCCAGCCACAGCCCAGCCCCAGCCCTGGACCCAGCCCCCAGTCGCAGCCCAGGCCTGCCCAGGCCCGTGACTTTGTTCCAGCCCCGGCCCCAGCCCTGCCCCCAGCCCAGCCCTGCCCCCAGCCCTAGCCCAGGCCCCAGCACCTAGCCCTGCCCCCAACCCAGCCCCAGGCCAAGGCCCAGCCTCCAGCCTAGTTCTCTCCCATCCCAGGCCCCAGCCCAGCCCCAGACCCAGCCCCAGCCCCAGTCCCATCCCTGCCCCAGCCCCGGCCCCCAGCCCCGGCCCCAGACTCGGCCCCAGCCCCGCCCCAGCCCTGTCCCCAGCCCCTTCCCTGCCCCAGCCCCTACCCCAGCCCAGTCCTGGTCCCAGCCCAGGCCCAGCCCTGCCCCAAGCCCAGCCCAGACCCCAGCCCAGCACCACTCTCGCCCCAGCCACAGCCCCCGCCCCAACCTCAGTCCCAGCCCTCCTCCGAGCCCCGACCCCAGCCCCAGCCCTAGCCCTACCCCAGCCCTGCCCCAGCCACGGGCCCAGCCCTGCCCCAGGCCCCAGCCCAGAACCCAGTCCAGGCCCAACCTCAGCTCCAGTCCTGCCCTAGCCCCAGGCCTGGGCCCAGCCACGGGCTCAGCCCTGCCCAAGACTTGGTTACAGCCCCAGCCCCAGCCCTGTCCCAGCCCAGCCTCAGCCCCGGCCCCAGCCCTTCCCCAGCCCCAGTCCTAGACCAGCCGTGCCCCTCAGCCCCAGCCACAGCCCAGCCACAGCCCTGGACCCAGCCCCAGCTCAGCCCCAGCCACAGCCCTGCCCCAGCCCAGACCCAGCCCTGGACCCAGCCCCAGACCTGCCCACAGCCCAGCCCCAGACCTGCCCACAGCCCCAGCCACAGCCCTTCCCCAGCCCCAGCCCTAACCCAGCCCTGCCGTCAGCCCCAGCCCCAGCCCCAGCCCCGGCCCCAGCCCCGGCCCCAGCCCAGCCCCAGCCCCGGCCCCAACCTCAGTCCCCACCCCTGCCTCCCAGCCCCCGGCCCCACACTCGCACCCAGCCCCAGCCCCAGCCACAGCCCAGCCCCAGCCCTGGACCAAGCCCCAGACCAGCCCCAGCCCCAGCCCCTGCCACAGGGCAGACCCAGCCGTGGACCCAGCCCCAGCCCCAGCCCCAGCCCTGCCCCAGCCCTGACCACAGCCCCCGGCCCCAGCCACAGCCTAGCCCTGCCCCGAACCCAGCCCCAGCCTGGACCCCTGCCCTGCCCCAGCTCTGGCCCTAGCACTTGCCCCAGCCCCAGCCCAGCCCCAGCCCAGCCCCAGCCCCAGCCCCCAGCCCTACCCCAGCCCTGCCCCAGCCTCGGGTCCAGCCCTGCCCCAGCCCCAGCCCTAGCCCAGCCCTGCCCCCAGCCCAGCCCCAGCCCCAACCCCATCCTCGGCCCCAGCCCCACCCTCGGCCCCAGCCCAGCCCCAGCCCTTGCCCAGCCCTGCCCCCAGCCCCAGCCCCAACCTCGGCCCCAGCCCAACCCCAGCCCTAGCCTAGCCCGGCCCCAGCCCCAGTCCAGCCCCAGCCCTGGACCCAGCCCCAGCCCAGCCCCAGACCTACACCCAGCCCCAGCCCAGCCCGAGCCCCAGCCCTGCCCCAGCCCCGGCCCCAGCCCAAGCCCAGCCCCAGCCCTTCCCCAGTCCCAGCCCTAGCCCCAGCCCTGCCCTCAGCCCCAGCCCCAGCCCAGCCCCACACACAGCCCAGGCCCAGCCTTGGAGCCAGCCCTGCCCAAGCCCCTGCCCGAGCTCCAGCCCTGTCCCAGCCCCAGTCCTGCCCCAGCCTGGCCCCATCCCCGGCCCCTGCCCAGCCCCCACTCCCATCGCTGTCCCCAGTCCTGCCCCAGCCCCGGCCCCAGCCCAGCCATAGACTTGGTTCCCGCCCCAGCCCAAGGCCCAGCCTCCAGCCCAGTCCTGCTTCAGCGCCGGCCCCAACCCAGCCCCAGCCCCGGCCCCAACCTCAGTCCCCAGCCCTGCTCCCAGCCCCGGCCCCAGCTCCGGCTCCAGCCCTACCCCAGCCCTACCGCAGCCCAGCCACAGCCCCAGCCACAGCCACAGCCCCAGCCCCCGCCCCATTCCTGCCTCCAGCCCAGCCCTAGCCCCAGCCCTGGACCCAGCCCCACCCTTGGCCCCAGCCCCGGCCCCAGCGCAGCCCTAGCCCAGCCCTGTTCCAGCCCCCCGCCCTGCCCCAGCCACAACCCAGCCCCAGCCCAGGACCCGGCCCCAGCCCCAGCCCCAGCCCCAGCCCAGCCCCTGCCCAGCCCCACTCCCATCCCAGCCCCCCAGCCCTGCCCCAGCCCCAGCCCCAGCCCCAGCCCTGGCCCCAGCTTGTCCCAGGCCCCAGTCCTGCCCCAGCCCCGGCCCCAGCCCGGCCTCAGCCCCGGCCCCAGCACTGCCCCAGCCCCAGACCTAGCCGGCCCTGCCCTCAGCCCAGCCGTGCCCCAGCCCAGCCCTGCCCTCAGCCCAGGCCCAGTCCTAGCCCAGCCCTGCCCTCAGCCACAGCCCCAGCCCCAGCCCTGCCCCAGCCCTGCCCTCAGCCCAGCCCCAGCCCTTCCCCAGCCCCAGCCCTAGCCCAGCCCTGCCCTCAGCCCCAGCCCCAGCCCTGCCCCAGCCCCAGCCCTGCCCAAGCCCTGCCCCAGACCTGCCCCAGTCCCAGCCCCAGCCCTAGCCCTGCCCTGGACCCAGCCCCAGCCCAGCCCCAGCCCCAGCCCTGCCCCAGCCCAGCCCCAGCCACAGCCCAACCCCAGCCCTGGACCCCAGCCCCAGTCGCAGCCCAGGCCCCAGCCATGCCCTTGACTTTGTTCTAGCCCCGGCCCCAGCCCTGCCCCCAGCCCAGCCCTGCCCCCAGCCCTAGCCCAGGCCCCAGCACCTAGCCCTGCCCCCCAACCGGCCCCAGGCCAAGGCCCAGCCTCCAGCCTAGTTCTCTCCCATCCCAGGCCCCAGCCCAGCCCCAGACCCAGCCCCAGCCCCAGTCCCATCCCTGCCCCAGCCCCGGCCCCAGCCCCGGCCCCAGACTCGGCCCCAGCCCCGCCCCAGCCCTGTCCCCAGCCCCTTCCCTGCCCCAGCCCTACCCCCAGCCCAGTCCTGGTCCCAGCCCAGGCCCAGCCCTGCCCCAAGCCCAGCCCAGACCCCAGCCCAGCACCACTCTCGGCCCCAACCACAGCCCCCGCCCCCAACCTCAGTCCCAGCCCTCCTCCGAGCCCCGACCCCAGCCCCAGCCCTAGCCCTACCCTAGCCCTGCCCCAGCCACGGGCCCAGCCCTGCCCCAGGCCCAGCCCAGAACCCAGTCCAGGCCCAAACCTCAGCTCCAGGTCCTTGCCCTAGCCCCCAGGCCTGGGCCCCAGCCCTAGCCCCAGCCCTGCCCAAGGACTTGGTTACAGCCCCAGCCCCAGACCTGTCCCAGCCCAGCCTCAGCCCCGGCCCCAGCCCTTCCCCAGCCCCAGTCCTAGACCAGCCGTGACCTCAGCCCCAGCCCCAGCTCAGCCCCAGCCACAGCCCTGCCCCAGCCCAGACCCAGCCCTGGACCCAGCCCCAGACCTGCCCACAGCCCAGCCCCACACCTGCCCACAGCCCAGCCACAGCCCTGGACCCAGCCCCAGCCCTGCCCCAGCCCAGCCCAAGCCACAGCCTAGCCCTGCCCCGAACCCAGCCCCAGCATGGACCCTGCCCTGCCCCAGCTCTGGCCCTAGCCCTTGCCCCAGCCCCAGCCCCAGCCCAGCCCTATCCCCAGACCCAGCCCTGCCCCAGCCCTGCCCCAGCCCCAGCCCCAGCCCTACCCCAGCCGTGCCCCAGCCTCGGGTCCAGCCCTGCCCCAGGCCCAGCCCAGCCTCAGCCCAGCCCCAGCCCTGCCCCAGCCCCAGCCCTAGCCCAGCCCTGCCCCCAGCCCAGCCCCAGCCCCAAACCCATCCTCAGCCCCAGCCCCACCCTCGGCCCCAGCCCAGCCCCAGCCCTTGCCCAGCCCTGCCCCCAGCCCCAGCCCCAGCCCCAACCTCGGCCCCAGCCCAACCCCAGCCCTAGCCTAGCCCGGCCCCTGCCCCAGTCCAGCCCCAGCCCTGGACCCAGCCCCAGCCCAGCCCCAGACCTACACCCAGCCCCCACCCAGCCCGAGTCCCAGCCCTGCCCCAGCCCCGGCCCCAACCCAAGCCCAGCCCCAGCTCTTCCCCAGTCCCAGCCCTAGCCCAGCCCTGCCCTCAGCCCCAGCCCCCGCCCAGCCCCACACACAGCCCAGCCCCAGCCCTGGAGCCAGCCCTGCCCAAGCCCTGCCCGAGCTCCAGCCCTGTCCCAGCCCCAGTCCTGCCCCAGCCCTGGCCCCATCCCCGGCCCCTGCCCAGCCCCACTCCCATCGCTGTCCCCAGTCCTGCCCCAGCCCCGGCCCCAGCCCAGCCATAGACTTGGTTCCCCGCCCCAGCCCAAGGCCCAGCCTCCAGCCCCTTCCCTGCCCCAGCCCTACCCCAGCCCAGTCCTGGTCCCAGCCCAGGCCCAGCCCTGCCCCAAGCCCAGCCCAGACCCCAGCCCAGCACCACTCTCGGCCCCAGCCACAGCCCCCGCCCCAACCTCAGTCCCAGCCCTCCTCCGAGCCCCGACCCCAGCCCCAGCCCTAGCCCTACCCCAGCCCTGCCCCAGCCACGGGCTCAGCCCTGCCCCAGGCCCAGCCCAGAACCCAGTCCAGGCCCAACCTCAGCTCCAGTCCTGCCCTAGCCCCAGCCCTGGGCCCAGCCCTAGCCCCAGCCCTGCCCAAGACTTGGTTACAGCCCCAGCCCCAGCCCTGTCCCAGCCCAGCCTCAGCCCCGGCCCCAGCCCTTCCCCAGCCCCAGTCCTAGACCAGCCGTGCCCTCAGCCCCAGCCACAGCCCAGACCCAGCCCTGGACCCAGCCCCAGACCTGCCCACAGCCCAGCCCCAGACCTGCCCACAGCCCAGCCACAGCCCTTCCCCAGCCCCAGCCCTAACCCAGCCCTGCCGTCAGCCCCAGCCCCAGCCCCAGCCCCGGCCCCAGCCCCGGCCCCAGCCCAGCCCCAGCCCCGGCCCCAACCTCAGTCCCACCCCTGCTCCCAGCCCCGGCCCCACACTCGCACCCAGCCCAGCCCCAGCCACAGCCCAGCCCCAGCCCTGGACCAAGCCCCAGACCAGCCCCAGCCCCAGCCCTGCCACAGGGCAGACCCAGCCGTGGACCCAGCCCCAGCCCCAGCCCCAGCCCTGCCCCAGCCCTGACCACAGCCCCGGCCCCAGCCACAGCCTAGCCCTGCCCCGAACCCAGCCCCAGCCTGGACCCTGCCCTGCCCCAGCTCTGGCCCTAGCACTTGCCCCAGCCCCAGCCCAGCCCCAGCCCAGCCCCAGCCCCAGCCCCAGCCCTACCCCAGCCCTGCCCCAGCCTCGGGTCCAGCCCTGCCCCAGCCCCAGCCCTAGCCCAGCCCTGCCCCCAGCCCAGCCCCAGCCCCAACCCCATCCTCGGCCCCAGCCCCACCCTCGGCCCCAGCCCAGCCCCAGCCCTTGCCCAGCCCTGCCCCCAGCCCCAGCCCCAGCCCCAACCTCGGCCCCAGCCCAACCCCAGCCCTAGCCTAGCCCGGCCCCAGCCCCAGTCCAGCCCCAGCCCTGGACCCAGCCCCAGCCCAGCCCCAGACCTACACCCAGCCCCAGCCCAGCCCGAGCCCCAGCCCTGCCCCAGCCCCGGCCCCAGCCCAAGCCCAGCCCCAGCCCTTCCCCAGTCCCAGCCCTAGCCCAGCCCTGCCCTCAGCCCCAGCCCCAGCCCAGCCCCACACACAGCCCAGGCCCAGCCTTGGAGCCAGCCCTGCCCAAGCCCTGCCCGAGCTCCAGCCCTGTCCCAGCCCCAGTCCTGCCCCAGCCCTGGCCCCATCCCCGGCCCCTGCCCAGCCCCACTCCCATCGCTGTCCCCAGTCCTGCCCCAGCCCCGGCCCCAGCCCAGCCATAGACTTGGTTCCCGCCCCAGCCCAAGGCCCAGCCTCCAGCCCAGTCCTGCTTCAGCGCCGGCCCCAACCCAGCCCCAGCCCCGGCCCCAACCTCAGTCCCAGCCCTGCTCCCAGCCCCGGCCCCAGCTCCGGCTCCAGCCCTACCCCAGCCCTACCGCAGCCCAGCCACAGCCCCAGCCACAGCCACAGCCCCAGCCCCCGCCCCATTCCTGCCTCCAGCCCAGCCCTAGCCCCAGCCCTGGACCCAGCCCCACCCTTGGCCCCAGCCCCGGCCCCCAGTGCAGCCCTAGCCCAGCCCTGTTCCAGCCCCCGCCCTGCCCCAGCCACAACCCAGCCCCAGCCCAGGACCCAGCCCCGGCCCCAGCCCATCCCCAGCCCCAGCCCAGCCATAGAATTGGTTCCCGCCCCAGCCCCAGCCCTGCCCCCAGCCCAGCCCCAGCCCCAAACTCAGTCCCAGCCCTGCCCCAGCCTCGGGCTCAGTCCTGTCCCAGGCCCCAGCCCCGGCTCCAGTCCCCCGCCCCAGCCCAGCCCAGAACCCAGCCCAGCCCCAGCCACAGCCCTGCCCCAGCCCCAGCCCCAGCCCCAGCCCTGCCCTCAGCCACAGCCCCAGCCCCAGCCCTGCCCCAGTCCCTGCCCCAGCCCAGTCCCAGCCCAGCCCAGCCCCACCCTCGGCCCCAGCCCAGCCCCAGCCCCTGCCCTGGACCCAGCCCTCAGCCCAGGCCCAGCCTTGCCAAAGCCCCAACCCCAGCCCCAGCCCTAGACCTACCCCAGCCCTGCCCCAGCCACGGGCCCAGCCCTGCCCCAGGCCCAGCCCAGAACCCAGTCCAGGCCCAACCTCAGCTCCAGTCCTGCCCCAGCCCCAGTCCTGCCCCTGCCCTGGCCCTAGCCCTAGCCCCAGCCCTGCCCAAGACTTGGTTACAGCCCCAGCCCCAGCCCTGTCCCAGCCCAGTCCCAGCCCCAGCCCTACTCCAGCCCTGCCCCAGACTCGGGCCCAGCCCTGACCTCAGCCCCAGCCCCAGCCCCAGCCTCGGCCCCAGCCCTGCCCCAGCCCTGCCCTCAGCCCCAGCCCCAACCCCATCCTCGGCCTCAGCCCAGCCCTGCCCTACCCCCGCCCAGCCCAGAACCCAGCCCAGCCTCAGCCCTGGACCCAGCCCTAGCCCAGCCCCAGCCTGGCCCCAGCAGTGCCCCAGCAGTGCCCCAGCCCAGCCCCAGCACCAGCCCCAGCCCAGCCCCAGCCCTGGACCGAGACCCAGCCCAGCCCTAGGCCAGCCCTGCCCTAGCCCAAGCCCAGCCTCCAGTCCCTAGCCAAGCCCCAGCTCAGCCCCAACCAGCCCCAGCCCAGCCCCAGCCACAGCCCAGCCCCAGCACTGACCCCAGCCCAACCTCAGCCGCGGCCCCAGCCCTACGCCAGCCCCAGTCCTGCCCCTGCCCCATCCCCAGCCTCATCCAAAGCCCTGTCCCAGCCCAGCCCCACCCTCAGCCCTAGCCCAGCCCTGCCCTCAGCCCCAGCCCCAGCCCCACCCTCGGCCTAAGCCCAGCCGTGCCCTACCCCTGCCCAGCCCAGAACCCAGCCCAGCCCCAGCCCTGGATCCAGCCCAGCCCCAGCCCCAGCCCTGGCCCCAGCCCCAGCCCCAGCCCAGCCCCAGCCCCAGCCCCAGCCCTGCCCCAGCCCAGCCCCAGCACCAGCCCCGGCCCAGCCCCAGCCCTGGGCCAAGCTCCAGCCGCAGCCCCGGCCCCAGCCCCAGCCCTGTCCCAGCCCCAGTCCTGCCCCAGCCCCGGCCCCAGCACTGGCCCCTGCCCAGCCCCACTCCCATCCCTGCCCCCAGCCCTGCCCCAGCCCAAGCCCCAGCCCCAGCCCCGGCCCCAGCTCTGTCCCAGCCCCTGTCCTGCCCCAGCCCCAGCCCCAGCCCCAGCCCTGGATCCAGCCCTGTCCCAGCCCCAGCCCCAGGCCCAGCCCCGGCCCTAGGCTTGGTTCCAGCCCTGACCCCAGCCCTGCTCTCAGCCCAGCCCCAGCCAGGCTCCACCCCTGTCCACAGCCACCGCCCCAGCCCCAGCCCCACCCTCGGCCTCAGCCCAGCCCTGCCTAACCCCAGCCCAGCCCAGAACCCAGCCCAGCACCAGCCCCGGCCCCAGCCCTGCCGCAGCCCCAGCCCCAGCCCCATCCCCACCCTCGGCCTAAGCCCAGCCCCAGCCCTGGCCCCAGACCAGCCCCAGCCCCAGCCCTGGCCCCAGCCCCAGCCCCAGCCCCAGCCCAGCCCCAGCCCCAGCCCCAGCCCCAGCCCCAGTCCTGCCCCAGCCCCGGCCCCAGCCACAGCCCAGCCCCAGCCATGCCCTAGCTCCTGTCCTGCCCCATCCCAGCCCCCATCCCCAGCCCTGCCCAAGCCCTGCCCTCAGCCCAGCCCAGCCCCATCCCCATCCCTGCCCCCAGCCCAGCCCCAGCCCCAGCCCTGCCCCAGCCCAGCCCCAGCCCTGGACCCAGCCCCAGTCCCAGCCCTGCCCGAGCCCAGCCTCAGTCCTGGACCCAGCCCGAGCCCCAGCCCCAGCCCTGGCCCAAACCCCAGCCCCAGCCCTGGCCCCAGCCCCAGTCCCAGCACTAGCCCAGCCCCAGCCCCAGTCCTGCCCCAGCCCCAGCCCCAACACTAGCCCCTGCCCTGGCCCCAGCCCCAACCCCAGCCCAGCCCCAGCCCCAGCCCCAGCCCTGTGCCACCCCAGCCCCAGCCCCAGCCCAGCCCCTGCCCTGGACACAGCCCCAGCCCTAACCTAGCCCCAGCCCAGCCCCAGCCACCGCCCAGCCCCAGCCCTGGATCCCAGCCTCGGGCCCAGCCCTGCCCCAGGCCCAGCCCAGACCCCAGCCCAGCCCCACCCACGGCCCCATCCCTGGCCCCAGCCCAGCCCTAGCCCAGCCCTGCACAGCCACAGCCCTAACCCAGCCCTGCCCTTAGCCCAGCCCCAGCCCTGCCCCAGCCCTGCCCCAGCCTCGGGCCCAGCCTTGTCCCAGGCCCAGCCCAGACCCTAGCCCAGCCTCAGCCCCAGCCCCAGCCCTGCCGTAGCCCCTGCCCTGCCCCAGCCCTGCCCCAGCCCCAGCCCAGCCCCAGCCCCAACCCTGGCCCCATCCTTGGGCCCAGCCCCCAACCCAGACTCAGCCCCATCCCTGCCCCAGCCCCAGCCCTAGCCCAGCCCTGCCCCAGCCCAGCCCCAGCCCCAACCCTGCCCCAGCCCAGCCCCAGCCCCAGCCCTAGCCCAGCCCTGCCCCAGCCCAGCCCCAGCCCCAGCCCTGGCCCGGCCCAGCCACACCCACAGCCCAGCCCCAGCTCTGACCCCAGCCCACCCTCAGCCCCGGCCCCAGCCCAGCCCCAGACCCAGCCCTGGCCCCAGCCCCAGCCCCAGCCCAGCCCCAGCCCTGCCCCAGCCCTGCCTCAGCCCCAGCCCAGCCTCCAGACCGTAGCCCAGCCCCAGCCCCTGCCCTGGTCCCATCTCTGCCCCCAGCCCCAGCCCTGCACCGAACCCAGCCCCAGCCCGGCCCCAGCCCTGCTCCAGCTCTGGCCCCAGCCCTGTCCCCAGCCCCATCCCTGCCCCAGCCCTACCCCAGCCCTAGACCCAGCCCAGCCCCAGCCCCAACCCCGGCTCCAGCCCCAGCCCTGCCCCAGCCCAGCCCCAACCTTGGCCCCAGCCCAGCCCCAGGACCAGCCCTGCCCCAGCCCAGCCCCAGCCCTGGACCCAGCCCAGCCCCAGCCCAGCCCCAGCCCCAGCCTTGCTCCAGCCCAGCCCCAGCCCTAGACCCAGCCCAGCCCCAGCCCCAACCCCGGCTCCAGCCCCAGCCCTGCCCCAGCCCAGCCCCAGCCCCAGCCCCAGCCCAGCCCCTGCCCTGGACCCAGCCCTGCCCCAGCCCCAGCCCCAGCCCTGGCCCCAGCCCTGGCCCCAACCTCAGCCCCAGCCCAGCCCCAGCCCCAGCCCCAGCCCCAGCCCTGCCCCAGCCCAGCCCCAGCACCAGCCCCAGCCCTGGACCCAGCCCCAGCCCAGCCCCAGCCCTGGACCAAGCCACAGCCGCAGCCCCGGCCCCAGCCCCAGCTATTTCCCAGCCCCAGTCCTGCCCCAGCCCCGGCCCCAGCCCCAGCCCCAGCCCTGCCCTAGACTTGGTTCCAGCCCTGACCCCAGCCCTGCCCTCAGCCCAGCCCCAGCCAGGCCCAGCCCTGTCCGCAGCCCCCGCCCCAGCCCCAGCCCCACCCTCGGCCCCAGCCCTGCCTAACCCCAGCCCAGCCCAGAACCCAGCCCAGCACCAGCCCCGGCCCCAGCCCTGCCGCAGCCCCAGCCCCAGCCCCAGCCCCAACCTCGGCCCCAGCCCAGCCCCAGCCACAGCCCCAGCCCCAGCCCTGCCCCAGCCCTGCCCACAGCCCAGCCCCAGCCCTTCCCCAGCCCCAGCCCTGGACCCAGCCCCATCCCAGCCCCCATCCCCAGCCCTGCCCCAGCCCTGCCCACAGCCCAGCCCCAGCCCTTCCCCAGCCCCAGCCCTAACCCAGCCCTGCCGTCAGCCCCAGCCCCAGCCCCAGCCCCGGCCCCAACCTCACTCCCAGCCCTACCCCAGCCCCGACACCAGCGCCGGCCACAGCCCTGCCCCAGCCATGGGCCCAGCCCTGTCCCAGCCCAGAACCTAGCCCAGCCTCAGCCCCGGCTCCAGTCCCCGCCCAAGCCCAGCCCTGCTCCCAGCCCTGCCTCAGCCCCAGCCCAGCCTCCAGCCTGTAGCCCAGCCCTACCCCAGCCCTGCCCCAGCCTCGGGCCCAGCCCTGTCCCAGGCCCAGCCCAGACCCTAGCCCAGCCTCAGACCTGGCCCCAGCCCTGCCACAGCCCCAGCCCTGCCCCAGCCCCAGCCCAGCCTCCAGCCTGTAGCCCAGCCCCAGCCCCAGCCCTGGCCCCATCCTTGGCCCAGCCCCAAACCCTGACTCAGCCCCATCCTTTCCCCCAGCCCCAGCCGCAGCCCAGCCCCAGCCCAGCCCCAGCCCCAGTCCTGCCACAGCCCAGCACCAGCCCCGGCCCCAGCCCTGCCCTCACCCTAGCCCCAGACCCAGCCTAGCCCCAGCCCTGCCCCAGCCACAGTCTTGTCCCTGCCCCAGCCCCAGACCCAGCCCCAGCCCCAGCCCTGCCCCAGCCCTGTCCCCAGCCCCACCCTTGGCCCCAGCCCAGCCCCAGCCCCAGCCCCAGCCCCGGCCCCAACCTCAGTCCCAGCCCTGCTCCCAGCCCCGACCCCAGCCCCAGCCCTAGCCCTACCCCAGCCCTGCCCCAGCCACGGGCCCAGCCCTGCCCCAGGCCCAGCCCAGAACCCAGTCCAGGCCCAACCTCAGCTCCAGTCCTGCCCCAGCCCCAGTCCTGCCCCAGCCCTGGCCCCAGCCCTAGCCCCTGCCCTGCCCAAGACTTGTTTACAGCCCCAGCCCCAGCCCTGTCCCAGCCCAGCCTCAGCACCGGCCCCAGCCCTTCCCCAGCCCCAGTCCTAGACCAGCCGTGTCCTCAGCCCCAGCCACAGCCCAGCCCCAGCCCTGGACCCAGCCCCAGCTCAGCCCCAGCCCCAGCCCTGCCCAAACCTTGGTTCCAGCCACGGCCGCAGCACAGCCCCAGCCCTACCCCTAACTCAGCCCTAACCCCAGCCCCAGCCCCAGCCACACCCTTGGCACCAGCCCAGCCCCAGCCCCAGCCCCAACCTTGGCCCCAGCCCAGCCCCAGTTCCAGCCCTGCCCCAGCCCTGCACCAGCCCCAGCCCCAGCCCCGGCCCCAGACTCGGCCCCAGCCCTACCCCAGCCCAGTCCTGGTCCCAGCACAGCCCCAGCCCTGCCCAGCCCAGCCCCAGCCCCAGCCCCACCCTCGGCCTCAGCGCAGCCCTGCCGTACCCCAGCCCAGCCCAGAACCCAGTCCAGCACCAGTCCCGGCCCCAGCCCTGCCCTCAGCCCCAGCCCCAGCCCCAGCCCCAACTTCACTCCCAGCCCTGCTCCTAGCCCCGACGCCAGCACCGGCCCCTGCCCAGACCCACTCCCATCCCTGCCCCATGCCCTGCCCCAGCCCCAGCCCCAGCCCCAGTCCTGCCCCAACCCTGGCCCCAGCCCCGGCCCCTGCCCATCCCTGCCCCCAGCCCAGCCCCACCCTCGGCCCCAGCCCAGCCCCAGCCCCAGCCCTGCCCCAGCCTAGCCCCAGCCACCGCCCAGACCCAGCCCTGCCCCAGCCCAGCCCAGCCACAGCCACAGCCCAGCCCCAGCCCTGGACCCAGCCCCAGCCCCAGCCCAGCTCCAGCCCCAGCCCTGCCCCAGCCCAGCCCAAGCCACAGCCCAGCCCTGCCCCGAACCCAGCCCCTGTCCTGCCCCATCCCAGCCCCAAACCCAAGTCCTGGCCCAGACCCAGCCCTGCCCCAGCCCAATCCAGCCCCAGCCACAGCCCAGCCCCAGACACAGCCCAGCCCCAGCCCTGGACCCAGCCCCAGCCCCAGCCCAGCCCCAGCCCCAGCCCTGCCCCAGCCCAGCCCAATCCACAGCATAGCCCTGCCCCGAACCCAGCCCCAGCCCGGCCCCAGCCCTGCCCCAGTCGTGGCCCGTGCCCCTGACCCCAGCCCCAGCCCCAGCTCAGCCCCAACCCAGCCCCAGCCCCAGCCCCAGGCACGGCCCCAGCCCTAGCCCCAGCCCTGCCCCAGCCTAGCCACAGCCACAGCCCAGCCCCAGCACCGACCACAGCCCCAGCCCCAGCCCCAGCCCAGACCCAGCCCCTTCCCTGCCCCAGCCCCTGCCCCAGCCCCAGTCCTGCCCCATCCCCAGCCCAGCCCCAGCCCCAGCCCCACCCTCGGCCTCAGCGCAGCCCTGCCGTACCCCAGCCCAGCCCAGAACCCAGTCCAGCACCAGCCCCGGCCCCAGCCCTGCCCTCAGCCCCAGCCCCAGCCCCAGCCCCAACTTCACTCCCAGCCCTGCTCCTAGCCCCGACGCCAGCACCGGCCCCTGCCCAGACCCACTCCCATCCCTGCCCCATGCCCTGCCCCAGCCCCAGCCCCAGCCCCAGTCCTGCCCAACCCTGGCCCCAGCCCCGGCCCCTGCCCATCCCTGCCCCCAGCCCAGCCCCACCCTCGGCCCCAGCCCAGCCCCAGCCCCAGCCCTGCCCCAGCCTAGCCCAGCCACCGCCCAGACCCAGCCCTGCCCCAGCCCAGCCCAGCCACAGCCACAGCCCAGCCCCAGCCCTGGACCCAGCCCCAGCCCCAGCCCAGCTCCAGCCCCAGCCCTGCCCAGCCCAGCCCAAGCCAACAGCCCAGCCCTGCCCCGAACCCAGCCCCTGTCCTGCCCCATCCCAGCCCCAAACCCAAGTCCTGGCCCAGACCCAGCCCTGCCCCAGCCCAATCCAGCCCCAGCCACAGCCCAGCCCCAGACACAGCCCAGCCCCAGCCCTGGACCCAGCCCAGCCCCCAGCCCAGCCCCAGCCCCAGCCCTGCCCCAGCCCAGCCCAATCCACAGCATAGCCCTGCCCCGAACCCAGCCCAGCCCGGCCCCAGCCCTGCCCCAGTCGTGGCCCGTGCCCCTGACCCCAGCCCCAGCCCCAGCTCAGCCCCAACCCAGCCCCAGCCCCAGCCCCAGGCACGGCCCCAGCCCTAGCCCCAGCCCTGCCCCAGCCTAGCCACAGCCACAGCCCAGCCCCAGCACCGACCACAGCCCCAGCCCCAGCCCCAGCCCAGACCCAGCCCCTTCCCTGCCCCAGCCCCTGCCCCAGCCCCAGTCCTGCCCCATCCCCAGCTCCTGCCCCATCCCAGCCCCCATCCCTAGCCCTGCCCAAGCCCTGCCCTCAGCCCAGCCCCAGCCCCAGCCCGGCCCCAGCCCTGTCCCCAGCCCCAGCCACAGCCCAGCACCAACGCTGCTCCAGCCCCAGCCCCAGGCACAGCCCCAGCCCCGCCCCAGCCCCGGCCACAGCCCCAGCCCCTGCCCTGCCCAAACCTTGGTCCCAGCCCCGGCCCCAGCCCTGCCCCATCCTGTCGTGGGATGGAAGGGGTAAGGCCGAGAAGCCTCCTCCCTTCCCCCTTGTAAGGTAAAAGGGAAAAAAAAATTTTAGGGAAAGGAAAAAAAAAACCTCACAAGCTGAATTAGCAAAGCAGTGGAGCTATATTTACAAAGCAATGTAGGATTTGCAGGGGGAATATTTACAAATATACAGTATCTACAATATATACAAAGATATACAACAGAGTAACACAGAAATGAGAGTGACCCCCCTCGGCAGAGGGGTCCCCCACCTCCGCTCTCCCCTCTCTTCCCCCCCTTTCCCCAGAATGGGATAGAAAGAGAAAGAAAAGAGAGGAAAAAAAAAGTTAGAAGCAGTTTGTGTTAATTGGAAAGGAGTTAATACCGGCTGTTATCTGGTCTTCAAGGCCGAGGCCTTGGCAGAAAGCCCAGCACAGAAAGCTGCTGCACGGAGAAGAGGCGGAAGCAAGACTGAAGATAAAGAGCTTGAAAAACCCAGAATAGTCCCAGCTCAGAAGGTGCTTCCTCCCACTTTACCAATGAAATAGTTTAGATTATTCCTTCCGTTTACCAACTTCCGTCCACCATATTCCCTTTCTTAAGGGGGCAACGTCAACCGGCCACAGTTCACCCCTTCTAAACAATTTCATTGGCTGTTCATACTGTCCATCCAATCCAAAACGATATTTACAGTTCGTGAGCAAAGTTCATAGTCTATTCCGGCTATGCTCAGATGTAGATGATTCAAAAGTCCAAAAAAATCAGAAAATGAGAAAAATGGAAAACAGTTCATTTCCTCGCCAACGAAGCGAAGAAAAGGGAAACAGGGATTCTCAGGGTCTCTTAGTTGACTCAGGGCTCTCAGGGATCTCAGGGTTCGTGCACCGTAGATTCCTCGTTGATTCTTCCTTTGGACGCGATGTAGCTGTACAACAGTTCGAAATTAACCTCTTTCAGCTAAAGTTAAATTTCTTTGTGGAATACACTGAATTTCACCATTCTCTTGCATTACCCAATAAGTGTGACCCGGACCTTCAGCTGAAACCACCCCTCGGACAGGTTTAGCCTCTCCTGAGGGTGAAAATACCCAAACAGTTTTACCTAACAGATTCTTTTCTCTAACAACAGGAACTCTATCACCTTCTACTTTCCGTAGCAAATCTGAATGTGCAGGTCCAGCTCGGTTCACTGAACCTCTACTATTTACCAGCCAGGTTGCTTGTGCTAAATGTTTTTCCCAGTTTTTCAAAGATCCACCTCCCATGGCTTTGAGAGTGGTCTTCAACAAACCGTTGTAGCGTTCAATCTTCCCTGAAGCTGGTGCATAGTAGGGAATGTGGAATATCCACTCAATACCGTGCTCTTTTGCCCAGTTCTTTACAAGGTTGTTCTTGAAATGAGTTCCGTTGTCTGACTCAATCCTCTCTGGAGTTCCGTGTCTCCACAGGATTTGTCTCTCCAGACCGAGAATGGTGTTGCGTGCAGTTGCATGTGGAACTGGATAAGTTTCCAACCATCCAGTGTTTGCCTCTACCATAGTAAGCACGTACTGCTTACCAGAACGAGAACGTGGTAGAGTGATGTAGTCAATCTGCCAAGCTTCACCATACTTGTACTTGGACCATCTGTCACCATACCACAAGGGCTTAAGTCGTTTTGCCTGCTTAATAGCAGCACAAATGTCGCAGTCATGGATGACTTGTGTGATAGCATCCATGGAAATGTCTATGGATCTGTCACGAGCCCATTGGTATGTTGCATCTCTGCCTTGATGTCCTGACGAATCATGAGCCCACCGAGCTAAGAATATCTCACCTCGGTGTTTCCAGTCGAGATCAAGATTAGAGTCCATGTCTACTTGAGAAACTCTTGCAGCTAGATCTGCCTGATGGTTGTGTTGTTGTTCCTCAGTAGCTTTGCTCTTAGGAATGTGAGCATCGATGTGTCTCACTTTCACTGGAATTCTCTCGATTCGGTCAGCAATGTCCTGCCACAGGTTGGCTGCCCAAATGGGTTTTCCTTTCCTCTGCCAACCACTCTTCTTCCAGTTCTTTAGCCAACCCCATAGAGCATTGGCTACCATCCATGAGTCGGTGTAGAGATAAAGCTTTGGCCATCTCTCACGTTCAGCCACGTCGAGAGCTAGCTGGACAGCTTTTACCTCTGCGAACTGACTGGATTCTCCTTCTCCATCTTTCACCTCTGCAACTCAGCGTGTTGGACTCCACACTGCAGACTTCCACCTTCGCTTGTTTCCAACAAGACGACAGGAACCGTCTGTGAACAAAGCATATTTCTTTTCATCATCAGAAAGGTCATTGTAAGGAGGAGCTTCCTCAGCACGAGTTACTTTCTCCTCTGGAGGTTTAGCACAGTTGATACCTTCAGGCCAACTTGAGATCACCTCCACTAGACCAGGTCTTTCAAGATTTCCCATTCGAGCTCTCTGTGTTATCAGAGCCATCCACTTAGACCATGTTGAGTCTGTGGCATGATGTGGTGTGGAGCCTTTGCCTTTGAACATCCAATTCAAAACTGGTAATCTGGGAGCTAGAAGAAGTTGTGATTCAGTTCCAATCACTTCAGAAGATGCTTTTACTCCTTCGTAGGCAGCTAAGATTTCTTTCTCTGTTGGAGTATAATTAGCCTCTGAACCTCTGTAACCTCGACTCCAGAAACCAAGAGGTCGTCCACGTGTCTCACCTGGAGCTTTTTGCCACAAGCACCAGGTTGGACCATTGTCACTTGCAGCCGTGTACAAAATGTTCTTAATGTCTGGACCATCTCGGACAGGTCCCAGACCCATTGCTTGAATTACTTCTTGCTTTATCTGGTCAAAGGCTGGTTGTTGTTCAGGTCCCCAGTGGAAATGGTTTCTCTTTCGAGTCACATCATACAGAGGTTTCACAATCTGACTGTATCCAGGAATGTGTAGTCTCCAAAATCCCACTATCCCCAAGAAACGTAGGGTCTCTTGCTTGTTTGTGGGACTTGCCATGGTAGAGACTCTATTTACAACATCCACTGGAATGTGTCGGCGTCCATCCTGCCACCGCACTCCCAGAAACTGAATCTCTGTGGTAGGTCCTTTCACCTTGTCTCGCTTGATGGCAAAACCTGCATTCAGAAGAATGTCAATGATTTTGTTACCTTTCTCGAAGACTTCCTCAGCAGTTTTACCCCAGACGATGATATCATCGATGAACTGGATGTGTTCTGGAGCACCGCCTTTCTCCAGAGCATCGTGGATCACTGCATGACAGATGCTTGAGCTGTGGATCTAGCCCATTGGCAGCCTGTTGAAAGTGTACTGGATTCCTCTCCAGGTGAAAGCAAACTGAGGCCTGCATTCCTCTGCTATGGGAATAGAGAAAAATGCATTAGCAATGTCTATGGTAGCATACCATTTGGCCTCTTTGGATTCCAGTTCATACTGTAGCTCCATCATGTCTGGTACTGCTGCACTCATAGGTGGTGTCACTTCATTTAGGGCTCGGTAGTCTACCGTCAGACGCCAGTCTCCATTCTGCTTCCGCACAGGCCACACTGGACTGTTGAAAGGTGAATGAGTTTTGCTGACGACTTTCTGACTTTCCAACTGACGAATCAGATTCTGAATGGGCAACAAAGAGTCACGGTTGGTTCTGTATTGTCTGTGATGCACAGTCTGAGAAGCAACCGGCAATTTAATGTCCTGTATCTTATGTTGTCCCACAACTGCAGATTCATCAGAAAGTTCAGGTCTGGCAGACAGCTTCAATTTTTGTCCATCAATTTCTATAGAAGCTACTCCAAAAGCCCATTTGTAACCTTTAGGGTCTTTGAAACGCCCTTCTCTCAGAAAATCAATTCCCAAAATACAAGGTGCGTCAGGTCCGGTCACAACTGTATGCTTCCTCCATTGTTTACCAGTTAAACTTATATTAACTTCTACCTTACTTAACTCTTGAGATCCACCAGTGACTCCCAGAATAGTTATAGACTCTGATCCCTGATAATTTGATGGTATTATGGTGCACTGAGCTCCTGTGTCAACCAAGGCCCTGTACTTCCGAAATTGTGAAGTGCCAGGCCACTGGATGTACACAACCCAATAGATTCTATTATCTCTGTTATCCCTCTCCTCCCCCTGGCGGGAGGCAGGGCACCCCTAGTTATGGGGAACCTGCGCACATGTGCATTGCACATAGTTTGCAGGGTTATAACTTTGCATGTTATAACTGGAGCCACTGTTGGAGCCATAAGAGTTGTTCTGGGGAACTGTGGAAGTAACAGCTACCCTTCTGGTACTGCTACCTTGGGTTCTGCCACTTTGCAATTCCCTCAGTCTCCTGAAAAGATTAGAAGTTGGTTGGCCATCCCAGCGGTTCATGTTCTCACCAAACTGATCACGCAGAGTTATCCAAATAGTTCTACGTGATTGCCTTGGTGGTCTGCTTTGGAATGACCTATTTTGGAATGTCCTGTTTTGGAATGACCTCCTTGGAGGACGGGTATTCCTCACAGACAAGACTTGTACCCACCTGGAGGAAGAATTGAAATTATCCTTCTGTGCCAATTGGTATATGGAATCTTTCAGATCCTTCATGCAATTCTCAATTTTTCCAGACAGAGTTTCAATGGCTGAAACCAAAGAACCACGTGTCATGCTATCCTCCAATTGTCTCATTTGATCACTGAATTGGCCAACCGTAGGAGAAGCTCCACCATAACTTCTTGACACAATTCTGCTTGCCAGAATGTTTGCATAATTAGAAGGAGCAAGTTTGATGATCTTTTTAGCAAGACCAATACCCACAGGAATGTCATCAGGATTCAGAGTTTCATGTTCACCATAGAGTAGCTCTCTAACAGCAAATTCTCTCAAGCGCTTAATTCCCTCGTCTATGGTGGTCCAGGGTTTAGGATTCCAGGGAAGATCATCTCGGGAAGGGTATCTCAGGGCAACCGCTATTAAAAGGCGTATCCACAGATTAACCTTACCGAGAGCTTCGCCTAGATGTCTATCTATTCCATTGTCCCTTGAGAGAGTTCCTAACTGAGCTGCTGACTTGTCTCCAACTGTTAGAGCTGAAGCACCTGTATCATAACACCTACTAAGCCAAGCTAGAACTGGCTCCTTATCTGCCCTGGTGAAATCTTTACGGACATTTCGCAATTCCTCCCGGGGCGAAGAACAGTCCGTAATATCATCTTCATCTTCATCTCCCTGAATTCTTTGCCCATATAATCCTGCTGTCATTCTCCTAAGGATCTCTTTAAGCTGAGAACCACCTTTGCCAGCTGCCTTCCTAACTTCATCTCTATCCTGCTTTGATCTCACTAGGTTAGCTAGATCTTTAAAACAAACCTTCTCTTCCTCCTGAGCAGGATCTTTTAGAGTAGAGGGCCCCTCACCAGGATCAGTCTCCTCCTCTTCTTCTCCATCTTTGCCCTTTCCAGCTCTAGTCTTTAAAGGAGCCACCTTAACTGGAGCTGTGTTTGAATTTACAGCCACCTTAATAGAAGCTGACAGGTCCTGAGATAAATCAGCTGCTGGGGCAGTGACTTCCGGTCCCACTGAGGGAGTGGGTGGAAGTGACGTTGCTCCATTAATGGCCGACGGAGAAGAAGAAGAAGGAGAAGGAGTAGGAGAAGGAGTAGGCGCCATGTTGATATCAGCCGATGCCCTTGGCTGCTTGCCAGAATCAGCAAAGTCATTTAGAGCTGCCTTACCAATTAACTTTTTAGCCTTCTTTTTGACTGACACGGGTTCTCCACAGTCCTCGTCACTAGATGACTCTGGGACTGATCGAGAGCCACGGCGTTTTCTTTTTGATCTAGTTTTAATAACAAAACAAGCTCTGGACACCTTTCTCTCTCGCCGCAGAGAGAACAGTAAATATGCAATTACCATCACCAGCAACAGATTTATACACATCAAATAAATCACTTTTGGATCCCAGGCATCACCTAAAGTTACTGTCTCCTCAGGCGGAATCTTAAAACCCTTTATCTCAATTGGGAGAGTGGTGGAGGTAACATTCCTGTATCTCACTGGCCATAGGATATTAATACATTTTCCATACCATAATTTAACTCTATACATAACCCACATATAAATTGTCCGCACCAAATATTTACCCAGGTAATCCAAAATCAAACCCAAACAATACCTGTAAATCAGAGCCCAAAAAATTGAAAAGAATAATCGCTCCACAAACCACAATACCTTCATGTTTGCTAATTCAGCTGGAAAACACTAAATCAATCAAATAATAAATTAAACTAATTATCTGCCGCACGTTGGGTATGCCAATAAAAAAAATGTCGTGGGATGGAAGGGGTAAGGCCGAGAAGCCTCCTCCCTTCCCCCTTGTAAGGTAAAAGGGAAAAAAAAATTTTAGGGAAAGGAAAAAAAAACCTCACAAGCTGAATTAGCAAAGCAGTGGAGCTATATTTACAAAGCAGTGTAGGATTTGCAGGGGGAATATTTACAAATATACAGTATCTACAATATATACAAAGATATACAACAGAGTAACACAGAAATGAGAGTGACCCCCCTCGGCAGAGGGGTCCCCCCACCTCCGCTCTCCCCTCTCTTCCCCCCCTTTCCCCAGAATGGGATAGAAAGAGAAAGAAAAGAGAGGAAAAAAAAGTTAGAAGCAGTTTGTGTTAATTGGAAAGGAGTTAATACCGGCTGTTATCTGGTCTTCAAGGCCGAGGCCTTGGCAGAAAGCCCAGCACAGAAAGCTGCTGCACGGAGAAGAGGCGGAAGCAAGACTGAAGATAAAGAGCTTGAAAAACCCAGTATAGTCCCAGCTCAGAAGGTGCTTCCTCCCACTTTACCAATGAAATAGTTTAGATTATTCCTTCCGTTTACCCACTTCCGTCCACCATATTCCCTTTCTTAAGAGGGCAACGTCAACCGGCCACACAGCCCCAACCCCATCCCCATCCCTGCCCCCAGTCCCAGCCCTACCCCATCCCTGCCCCAGCCTCGGGCCCAGCCCAGACCCCAGCCCAGCCCCAGCCCCAGCCCAGCCCTGTTCCCAGCCCCAGCCCTGCCCCAGCCCAGCCCCAGCCCAGCCCCAACCCTGGACCCAGCCCTGTCCCCATGCCCCAGCCCTGCCCCAGCCTCGGGCCCAGCCCTGTCCCAGGCTCAGCCCAGACCCTAGCCCAGCCCGACCCTCATCCCCAGCCCTGCCGCAGCCCCAGCCCTGCCCCAGCCCAGACCAAGCCACAGCCCAGCCCTGCCCCAAACCCAGCCCCAGTCCTGCCCCATCCCAGCCCCAAATCCCAGTCCTGGCCCAGGCCCAGCCCTTGCCCAGAACTGCACTCAGCCCCAGCCCCAGCCCCACCCTCGGCCCCAGACCAGCCCCAGCCCTGCCCCAGCCCAGCCCAGCCCCAGCCCCAGCCCAGCCCCAGCCCTGGACCCAGCACCAGCCCCAGCCCAGCCCCAGCCCCAGCCCTGCCCCAGCCCAGCCCAAGCCACAGCATAGCCCTGCCCCGAACCCAGCCCCAGCCCGGCCCCAGCCCTGTCCCCAGCCCCAGCCACAGCCCAGCACCAACGCTGCTCCAGCCCCGCCCCAGCCCCGGCTCCAGCCCCAGCCCCAGCCCTGCCCAAACCTTGGTTCCAGCCCCGGCCCCAGCCCAGCCCCAGCCCCAGCCCCAGCCCCATCCCTGCACCCAGCCCCAGCCCTATCCCATCCCTGCCCCAGCCTCGGGCCCAGCCCTGCCCCAGGCCCAGCCCAGACCCCAGCCCAGCCCCAGCCCCAGCCCTGCCCCAGCCCAGCCCAAGCCCTGGACCCAGCCCCGACCACAGCCCCGGCCCCAGGCACAGCCCAGCCCCCGCCCCATCCCTACCCCAGCTCAGCCCCAGCCCCGGTCCCTGCCTTAGCCCCAGCTCCAGTCCTGCCCCATCCCAGCCCCCATCCCCAGCTCTGCCCAAGCCCTGCCCTCAGCCCAGCCCCAGCCCCAGCCCGGCCCCAGCCCTGTCCCCAGCCCCAGCCCAGCCCTGTCCCCAGCCTCAGCCCCAGCCCCAACCTTGGCCCCAGCCCAGCCCCAGTTCCAGCCCTGCCCTCAGCCCCAGCCCCAGCCCCAGCCCCACCCTCGGCCCCAGCCCAGCCCCAGCCCCAGCCCCGGCCCCAACCTCAGTCCCAGCCCTGCTCCTAGCCCCGACCCCAGCCCCGGCCCCAGCGCTGTCCCAGCCCCAGTCCTGCCCCAGCCCCGGTCCCAGCCCCGGCCGCTGCCCAGTCCCACTCCCATCCCTGCCCCCAGCACTGCCCCAGCCCCAGCCACAGCCCCTGCCCAGGCGCACTCCCAGACCAGCCCCACTCTCGGCTCCAGCCCAGCCCCAGCCCCAGCCCTGCCCCAGCCCAGCCCCAGCCACCGCCCAGCCCCAGCCCTGGACTCAGCCCCAGCCCTAGACCCAGCCCAGCCCCAGCCCCAGCCCCAGCCCCAGCCCAGCCCCAGCCCTGGACCCAGCCCAGCCCCAGCCCCAGCGCCAGCCCAGCCTCAGCCCCGGCCCCAGCCCTGCCGCAGCCCCACCCCTAGCCTAGCCCTGCCCTCAGCCCAGGCCCAGCCCAGCCCCATCCCCATCCTTCCCCTAGCCCAGCCCCAGCCCGGCCCCAGCCTCCAGCCCCAGCCACATCCCCAGCCCTTCCCCAGCCCCAGCCCGGGTCTCTGCCCCAGCCCAGCGCTGCCCCAGCCCAGCTCTAGCCCAGCCCTGCCCCCAGCCCTAGCCCAGCCCTGCCCTCAGTCCAGCACCAGCCCAGCCTCGGCCCCAGACCTGCTCCAGCGCCAGTCCTGCCCCAGCCCTGGCCCCACCCCAGCCGCAGCCATGCCCAACACTTGGTTCCAGCCCCAGCCCCAGCCCTGCCCCAGCCCAGCCCAAGCCACAGCCCTGCCCTAGCCCTGTCCCCAGCCCCTTCCCTGCCCCAGACCTACCCCAGCCCAGCCCCAGCCCCAGCCCTACCCCAGCCCTGCCCCAGCCTCGGGTCCAGCCCTGACCCAGGCCCAGCCCAGACCCCGGCCCAGCCCCACCCTCATCCCCAGCCCAGCTGCAGCCCCAGCCCTGCCCCAGCCCAGCCACAGCCACAGCCCAGCCCCAGCCCCGACCACAGCCCCAGCCCCAGCCCCAGCCCTGACCCAGCCCCTTCCCTGCCCCAGCCCCTGCCCCAGCCCCAGTCCTGCCCCATCCCAGCCCCCATCCCTAGCCCTGCCCAAGACCTGCCCTCAGCCCAGCCCCAGCCCCAGCCCGGCCCCAGCCCTGTCCCCAGCCCCAGCCACAGCCCAGCACCAACGATGCTCCAGCCCCAGCCCCAGGCACGGCCCCAGCCTCGCCCCAGCCCCGGCCCCAGCCCCAGCCCCAGCCCCAGTCCTGCCCAAACCTTGGTTCCAGCCCCGGCCCCAGCCCAGCCCCAGCCCCAGCCCCATCCCCATCCCTGCCCCCAGCCCCAGCCCTACCCCATCCCTGCCCCAGCCTCGGGCCCAGCCCTGCCCCAGGCCCAGCCCAGACCCCAGCCCAGCCCCAGCCCCAGCCCAGCCCTGTTCCCAGACCCAGCCCTGCCCCAGCCCAGCCCCAACCCTGCCCTAGCCCCAGCCCCAGCCACGGCCCCTGCCCTGCCCCAGCCCTGGCTCCTGCCCCAGCCCCAGCCCCAGCCACAGCCCCAGCCCTGCCCAAACCTTGGTTCCAGCCCCAGCTCCAGCACAGCCCCAGCCCTACCCCTAACTCAGCCCCAGCCCTGCCACAGCCCCTGCCCTGCCCCAGCCCTGCCTCACCCCCAGCCCAGCCTCAGCCCCAGCCCCAGGCCTGCCCCAGCCCCACCCCTAGCCTAGCCCTGCCCTCAGCCCAGCCCCAGCCCAGCCCCAGCCCCAGCCCCACCCTCGGCCGCAGCCCAGCCCCAGCCCTAGCCCAGCCCAGCCCCAGCCACAGCCCAGCCCCAGCCCTGGACCCAGCCCCAGCATAGCCCCTGCCCCAAACCCAGCCCCAGCCCGGCCCCAGCCCTGCCCCAGCCGTGGCCCATGCCCCTGACCCCAGCCCCAGCCACAGCCCAGCTCCAACCCAGCCCCAGCCCCAGGCAAGGCCCCAGCCCTGCCCA
>NW_027143026.1:0-93991 GCF_026170545.1 Melanerpes formicivorus | reverse complement strand
TAAACCCTCAAGTCCAGTCTTTTCTCCAGACAATGGAGGTGTGAAGCTCACCACCATCCCCCACAGCAAACTGCTGGCTAAGCTGTCAGCCCGTGGATTGGACCATTACACCTCTGTGCTGGGTTAGGAACTGGCTGGAGGCCGGGCCCAGAGAGTGGTGGTGAATGGTGCCACATCCAGCTGGCGGCCAGGCACCAGTGGTGTGCCCCAGGGAGTCAGTGCTGGGCCCTGTCCTCTTCAACATATTCATTAATGATCTGGATGAGGGGGGTCGAATCAGTCATCAGCAAGTTTGCAGAGGACACCAAGTTAGGGGCAGATGTTGGTCAGTTAGAGGGTTAGAAAGGCTCTGCAGAGGGACCTCGACTGACTGGACAGATGGGCAGAGTCCAATGGGATGGCATTCAACAAGTCCAAGTGCCAGGTGCTGCACCTTTGGCTACGGCAACCCCAGGCAGAGCTACAGGCTGGGGTCAGAGTGGCTGAGAGCTCCCAAACAGAGAGGGACCTGGGGGGTGCTGATCAACAGCCACCTGAATATGAGCCAGCAGTGTGCCCAGGGTGGCCAGGAGGGCCAATAGCATCCTGGCCTGCATTAGGAATAGTGTGGCCAGCAGGAGCAGGGAAGTCATTGTGCCCCTGTACTCTGCTTTGGTTATGCCACACCTTGAGTCCTGTGTCCAGTTCTGGCCCCTCAGTTTAAGAAGGACATCGAAACACTTGAAGGTGTCCAGAGAAGGGCAACGAGGCTGGGGAGAGGCCTTGAGCACAGCCCTGTGAGGAGAGGCTGAGGGAGCCTGGGATTGTTTAGCCTGGAGAAGAGGAGGCTCAGGGGTGACCTCATTCCCCTCTACAACTACCTGAAAGGTGGTTGTAGCCAGGAAGGGGTTGGTCTCTTCTCCCAGGAAACCAGCACCAGAACAAGAGGACACAGTCTCAAGCTGCACCAAGGGAAGGTTTAGACTCGAGGTGAGGAGGAAGTTGCTTCACCGAGCGAGTCATTCGTCATTGGAACGGGTTGCCCAGGGAGGTGGTGGAGTCATTGACCCTGGAGGTGTTCAAGAGGGGATTGGACGTGGGCACTTGGTGCCATGGTCTAGTCATGGGGTCTGTGTTGATAGGTTGGACTCAATGATCCTCGAGGTCCTTTCCAACCTAAGTGATACTGTGATACTGTGATACTGTAATATTGACCTGGGTTCTTTCCAAACACTCAGCTGTGCTGTCAGAAACCTTCCCAACTGCTGATTCTTCTGTCTGAAAAGGTTTGTCAGGGGATTTCTTATTATAGAATCACAGAGCTGTCAGGGCTGGAAGGGACCCTCAAGGCTCAGCCAGTCCAAACCCCCCTGCCATGGGCAGGGACACCTCACACTGCAGCAGGTTGCTCACAGCCACATCCAGCCCTGGCTGCAAACACCTCCAGGCAGGAGGCTTCCACCACCTCCCTGGGCAGCCTGTGCCAGGCTCTCACCACCCTCATGGAGAACAACTTCTTCCACACATCCAAGCTGAATCTCCCCTCTTCTAGTTTTGCTCCATCCTCCCCAGTCCTATCACTCCCTGACACCCTCAAAAGTCCCTCCCCATCTTTCTTGGAGCCCCCTGCAGATCCTGCAAGGCCACAATTAGGTCTCCTGGGAGCCTTCTCCTCTCCAGCCTGCACAACCCCAACTCCCTCAGTCTGTCCTCACAGCAGAGCAGCTCCAGCCCTCTGCTCCTCCTCGTGGCCCTTCTCTGGACACCTTCCACAGAGAGGTTGGCATAAAGTCCAGCATAGGGAAGCTGATGAAAGCTTCACTGTTTAAGCCAGTTCCTGAGGCATGTTTTGCTTACTTCTGACTCCAAAAATGCTGTCATAGGTGATCTAATAATCTGTACCAGCCTTTAGGTATATGAAGGACAGGTGACCTGAGGCAGTGTGGCGTGGATGATCAGGGAGTGAGGAGGATGGGAACTGGTTGAAGGGGAAGAAGTCAGAGAGTGGTCAATGGGACAGAGGCTAGCTGGAAGCCTGTCTCTAGTGGAGTCCCTCAGGGGTCAGGACTGGACCAGAGCTGTTCAATATCCTCATCAATGACCTGTTGAGGGCACAGAGGGCACTGCCAGCAGGTTTGCTGATGGCACCCAGCTGGGAGCAGTGGCTGACACAGGAGGGCTGTGCTGCCATGCAGCCAGACCTGGACAGGCTGAGAGCTGGGCAGGGACAAAGTGAATGAAACCTAACAAGGGCAAAGGGAGAGTCTTGCAGCTGGGAAAGAGCAGCACCCCAGGGAGCAGGAGAGGTTGGGGACTGAGCTGGTGGAGAGCAGTGAAGGGGATAAGGAGCTGGGGGTCCTGGTGGGTGAAAGGTTGACCATGAGCCAGCAATGTGCTGTGGTGGCCAAGCAGGCCAAGGGCATCCTGGGGTGGATTAGAAGGGCTGTGGTCAGTAGGGTGAGAGAGGTTCTCCTCCCCCTCTACTCTGCTCTGCTGAGGCCATATCTGGAATCTTGTGTCCAGTTCTGGGCCCCTCAGGTCAAGAAGGAGCTCAGGGAACTGCTTGAGAGAATCCAGCACAGAGCCACAGAGATGCTGCAGGCAGTGGAAGATCTTCCTCATGAGGAGAGCCTGAGGGAGCTGAGGGGCTCTGGAGCTTGGAGGAGGAGGAGCCTGTGTGAGGGGCTGAGGCTGACCCCCTCCCCACCATGGGCAAAAATGAGACTCAGACAAATGGATGGAAAGTGGTGGAAAGTTCAAACGGAAAGCAGTGAATGTTTACAGAGAGCCAGGAGCACAGTGACAAAGAGATCCCAAAGCACACCCAGACACATCCCATCCCCACCAGAGGGGACACCCAAAACCCCAGGGCTCTTTCTTTCCCCCCCTCTCCACTGCTGGGCTAATCTCAGCTGGCCAGATCTGAGCCTGCCCATCCCCCCATCCTTGGGCCTAGCCAGGCCCAAAAGGCTGGGAGACATCTCCCCCCAGGTTACCAGGTGGTGGTGAGGGAAGAAAAGAGGAAGTGCCAGGACCCTCGCTGATAGGGGGAGCAGGGAATTATCATAGTATGACAGTATCAGTCAGGGTTGGAAGGGACCACAAGGATCATCCAGTTCCAACCCCCCTGCCATGGGCAGGGACACCCCACACATAGATCAGCCTGCGCAGAGGCCTCAGCCAGCCTGGCCTTAAACACCTCCAGGGACAGGGCCCCAAACCACCTCCCTGCACAACCCATTCCAGGGCTTCACCACTCTCATGGGGAAGAACTTCCTCCTCCCCTCCAGCCTGAATCTCCCCACCTCCAGCTTCATTCCATTCCCCCTAGTCCTATCACTGCCTGAGATCCTGAGCAGTCCCTCCCCAGCCTTCTTGGAGCCCCCTTCAGATCCTGGAAGGCCACAATGAGGTCACCTCGGAGCCTTCTCTTCTGCAGACTGAACAGCCCCAACTCCTTCAGTCTGTCCTCACAGCAGAGCAGCTCCAGCCCTCTGCTCTTCCTCGTGGCCCTGCTCTGGACACCTTCCAGCCCCTCCAGATCCTTCCTGGCACAGAGGCTCCAGAACTGGCCCCAGAGCTCCAGCTGTGGGTCCTCAGCAGAGTGGAGCAGAGGGGCAGAATCTCTCTGCCCTGCCCTGCTG
This sequence comes from Melanerpes formicivorus, assembly GCF_026170545.1. NCBI lineage: Eukaryota > Metazoa > Chordata > Aves > Piciformes > Picidae > Melanerpes > Melanerpes formicivorus. Next base: position 90,368 of record NW_027143026.1, on the reverse strand, counting down.
GACCACACTTCTCTTGCTGCAGCCCAGGCTCTGCTTGGCTCTCTTGGGCTGCAAGTGCTCCCTGCTGGCTCCTGCTGAGCTTCTCCTCCCCCCAGCACCCCCAAGGCCTTTTCTGCAGGGCTGCTCCTCCAGCCAGTCCCTGCCCCAGCCTGGATCAGTGCCTGGGATTGCCCTGAGCCAGCTGCTGGACCTTACACTTGGTCTTGCTGGACTTCATGAGGTTGGCTTCACCACTCTCATGGGGAAGAACTTCCTCCTCCCCCTCCAGCCTCAATCTCCCCACCTCCAGCTTCATTCCATTCCCCCTAGTCCTATCACCCGGGATGAAATACCTGGCTGCCTGTGTCCACCCACTGGGCTGAACTCCTTCAGGACACAGGAAGCATCCCTCATGTGAACACAGGGGGCACCTGGCCCAAACTGCCACAGCCTGAGAGGGTGAGCTCCTTGCTGCTGCCTAAAGCTGTGCAGGGGGAGTGCCCAGAGGCTGGGAGCCAGGCTCTGCTGGGGGCTGCCCAATGCCAGCACAAGGGGCAGTGGTGGAAGCCGAGGCAGAGGAAGCTCCATGGGGACATGGGGAAAACATTTTTTCCCTGTGAGGGTGCTGGAACCATGGCTGCCCAGGGGAGCTGTAGACTCTCCCTCTCTGGATATATTCAAGAGCTGCCTGGATGTGCTCCTGTGTGACTGCTCTGGGTGCCCCTGCTGTGGCAGGGGCTTGGCCTGGATGAGCTTTGGAAGTCCCTTCCAGCCACTTTCTGTGTTTCAGGGCAGTGGTGGAAGCTGAGGCAGAGGAAGCTCCATGGTGTGGTAATTTTTGGCTGTGTCTTGAAAATTTTCCACAGGTCTTGAGCAGAAACTGATAGAATGTAAATAAGTTTCCATTGGGTGTAAGCATGGACACGTGAGGAGGAATGTTTTCCCTGTGAGGGTGACAGAGCCCTGGAACAGGCTGCCCAGGGGGGGTTGTGTGAGTCTCCATCTATGGAGATATTCAAACCCCACCTGGATGTGCCCCTGTGTGCCCTGCCCTGGGTGACCCTGCTCTGGCATCAGGGTTGGACTGGCTGAGCTCTGGAGGTCCCTTCCAGCTTCTAACATTCTGTGAAGAACAAGAGAGCTAAGCTCATCTTCTGAGGTCGTATTGATTCCTATGGAACACATCCTCCAGATGAAAGGGAAGGGAGAGGACAGGCATCAGGCAGTGAAGTTTCTGTGCAAGTTTGACCCAGTGGTGGAAGTATTTCAGCAAAGTTTTACAAAGGAGCCTCGGCTCTTTGCTGGTTTGTGCTGCAAACAGCCAAAAGGAGACCTCAGAACTTACTGAGAGAGCTAAACATGAAAATGGTGAGGCACATGCTCCTTCATGCTGAGAGGAAGAAAATCCTTCTTTGCAGTGTGCAGCCCAGTGGGAGGATCCAACAGCTTGAGGGGAACAGAAATCAGACACTGAATGGAAGGAGCAGCAGGAGAGGAAGGCTCGCCTGGATGCTGAAGTACATGGAAAGAAAGTTAACTTCTTTGGGCACTGTGTCAGCCTGCAGCATAACTTTTCTCTCTGGGACAAGCATCTCCAGTAAGTTTCTAGGAGTTTCCTGATTTGAGCTACATGTGGCTGGGGGCCTGGGGGTTTAAACACCTTCTGTTGGGCTGTGGTGAACTGAAGGAATTCATGGAGTCATAGAACTGTTTGGGTGGGAAAGGACCTTCAGGATCATCCAGTTCCAACCCCCTGCCATGGGCAGGGACACCTCCCACCAGTACAGATTGCTCAAGGCTTCATCCAACCTGGCCTTGAACACCCCCAGGGAAGGGACATCCACAGCCTCCCTGGGCAGCCTGTGCCAGTGTCTCACCACCCTCATTGTTAAGAATTTCTTCCTCCTCTCCAGTCTCAATCTGCCCCCCTCAAGCTTCACTCCATTGCCCCTCATGCTGTCACTGCAAGCCCTTGCCAGCAGTCCCATGCTCAGCAATCACTTCTCTGTATTGCTTTGCCATTGCCACAGTGAAAAGGGCAACCTGGGAGCTCCCCTGTAGCCTCCTTCAGGTACTGCAAGGCTGCTCTGAGGTCTCCCTGGAACCTTCTCTTCCCCAGGCTGAGCAGCCCCAGCTCTCCCAGCCTGTCCCCATTCCTAAGGAAGGTGCTTCAAGCCCTCTGGGATGTTCCATGCAAGGCTTTGGTAGCATTTCAAGCTTCAATCCATTCCCTCTCACTCTATCACAATAAGGCCTCATCAAAAGTCAATTCCCAGCTTTTTTGTAAAGAATAGGATAGAATAGAGTAGAGTAGAATGGAATGGAATGGAATGGAATGGGATGGAATGGGATGGGATGGGATGGGATGGAATGGAATGGAATGGGATGGAATGGAATAGAATAGAATAGAATAGAATAGAATAGAATAGAATAGAATAGAATAGAATAGATCAGGTTGGAAAAGACCTTCAAGATTATAAAATCCAAGCTATCTCCCAACACCATCTAATCAATAAAACCATGGCACCAAGTGCCTCATCCAGGCTCTTCCTAAACACCTCCAGGGATGGGGACTCCACCGCCTCCCTGGGCAGCACATCCCAATGACCAATCTCTCTTGCTGGGAAGAACTTTCTCCACACCTCCAGCCTAAACCTCCCCTGGCACAGCCTGAGACTGTGTCCTCTTGTTCTGGTGCTGCTTGCTTGGGAGAAGAGACCAACCCCCACTTGCCTACAACCTCCCTTCAGGGAGTTGGAGAGAGCAAGAAGGTCTCCCCTGAGCCTCCTCTTCTCCAGGCTAAGCAACCCCAGCTCCCTCAGCCTCTCCTCACAGGGCTGTGCTCCAGACCCCTCCCCAGCTTTGTTGCCCTTCTCTGGACACCTTCCAGCAAGTCAACCTCCTTCCTAAACTGAGGAGCCCAGAACTGGACACAGGACTCAAGGTGTGGCCTAAGCAGTGCTGAGCACTGGGCACAAGGACTTCCCTGCTCCTGCTGGCCACACTCTTCCTGATGCAGACCAGGGTTCCACTGGCCCTCTTGGCCCCCTGGGCACACTGCTGGCTCATGTACAGCTGCTGTCTACCACTACCCCCCAGGTCCCTCTCTGCCTGGCTGCTCTCAGCCACTCTGACCCCAGCCTGTAGCACTGCCTGGGGTTGTTGTGGCCAATGTGCAGCCCCTGGCACTTGGATGTGTTCAATCTCCTGCCCTTGGCCTCTGCCCATCTGTCCAGCCTGTCCAGGTCCCTCTGCAGAGCCTCTCCTACCCTCTAACAGATCCTTTGTGGGGTAGGTGGGACAACAACTGATCTGAATGCACAGAAATGCCAAATCCCTCAGCTTCCAGTTTGTGTTGCAGGTTTGCTGGGTGTTTTGCCCTGAAGGTGATCCATCTTCCCTCCCTTCCAGAGATTGCTTTGCATTTTCTCCCTGCTTTTATTTCCCCCTTTTTTTGTTATTTATGTATTGGATTTGGCACAAAGAGAAGGGGGGGTTGGGGAGGGGTCTGAAGGGATGCACAGCAGCTTTGCCCTTTTGGTCTGGATGCTTTTCATTGCTGCAAAAGTGATTTCCTGTAATTTTCTGTGGTGGTGCCTACATGAGCCTGTGTTCCAGCAAGGGTTTCAGCACCAGGATTTAAAGGGCCCTGGGTACATTCTGAAGTGCAAGGGAAAGCTCTCACTGCTCTTCTCTGGGCTGAAATTTAAGCACCTGCTGTGTTTATTTCCCCCCTGGTTTTTTTTTCCCAATGAAGCATGAAAGCATCCATTTTTCTCTCCTCTGAGAGCACAGGGAAGTGAATCTGCTGCCACTGAACTCAAAGCTGATTATCCTCTCTTGTCCTTAATCGACTCCTTAGAGCCAGTACAAAAGAGGCAGAAGATTGTCCTGTTCTCCCTCACTTGATAGAATAAACTGCAGCAGGAGAGGCTGGGAGGGGATCTGCTGGAGAGCAGCCCCAAGGAGAAGGAGCTGGGAGTGCTGGGGGGCAGCAAGTTCTGCGTGGGACAGCAATGTGCCCTGAGGGCCAGGAAGGCCAAGGGGGACCTGGGGGGCATGCAGAGGAGTGTGTCCAGCAGAGCCAGGGAGGTTCTCCTCCCCCTCTGCTCTGCCCTGCTGAGACCTCACCTGGAGTCTTGCATCCAGCTCTGGGCTCCCCAGCTCAGGAGGGACAGGGATCTGCTGGAGAGAGTCCAAGGGAGGGCTGCAAGGATGCTGAAGGGACTGCAGCACTGCCTGGGGAGGAGAGGCTGAGAGCCCTGGGGCTGTGCAGTCTGCAGAGGAGAAGGCTGAGAGGGATCTGATCAATGTCTATCAATAGCTGAGGTCTGGGGGTCAGGAGGGAGGGGACAGGGACAGGCTCTGCTGCACCCTGGGATAGGCCAAGAGGCAATGGATGGAAAGTGCAGCACAGGAGGTTCCAGCTGAGCATGAGGAGGAACTTCTTGGCTGTGAGGGTCCCAGAGGCCTGGAGCAGGCTGCCCAGAGAGGTTGTGGAGTCTCCTTCTGTGGAGCCTTTGCAGCCCTGTCTGGATGTGTTCCTGTGTGACCTGTGCTGGGTTCTCTGCTCCTGCTCTGGCAGGGGGTTGGACTGGAAGATCTCCAGAGGCCCCTTCCAATCTCTAACATCCTGTGAGCCTGTGATACCTTTATCAGATGCATGCTACATTACAGAGGAAAGAGGGGGTGAAAACAAGACATGTTTGTCTGGATGGAGATACTGAAACCTCTCCATGGTCACTTGTTCTGCTTCTCTTTAAGAGAAGAAGTTGAGACAGAGACTAACAGAAGAAAAGCATCCTAGGAAGGTAGGTTGCAAATTGGGCTGACTCACTTGTCCTTAAGGGACCATCAAAGATCAGTGTGAGCACTCTGCCCCTTACAATAGCCTTGCTCTTATCCTGGAAGGACTCACTGGCCAGTGCATAGAATCATAAAACTGTGTTTGGTTTGGAAAAGATCTCCAAGGCCACTGAGTCCAACCATCAACCCAACACTCACTTCTACTGCTGCAATGCAACGGCAATGGTGAGGCCACACCTTGAGGGTTGTGCTCAGTGTTGGGCACCTAAGTGAAAGAAATAGAGAGGTGCTGGAGGGAGTGCAGAGGAGGGCAAGGATGCTGCTGAAGTGCTTGGAGAATGAATCTGATGAAGACCAACAGAAGGATCTGGGCCATCAAACCATGACCCCAGGTGCCATGGCCACAGGTTTCTTGAACACCTCCAGGGATGGGGACTCCACCACCTCCCTGGGCAGCACATCCCAATGCCTATATGTTTTTCATCTGTCAAATGATGACAAACAGTGTTTCAGAGCCCAGTGCTGGGGCAGTGCTCTCCCATGCCAAAACAGTTCACAGCCTGTGTTACCACACATTTGTCATCCCAAATGAACATGGACATTTTCACTTCAGATAACTTCCAAGAGGACTTCTCCCTTCACAGGACAGGTTTTTCACTAGAGGAAGGCTGGAGAGGGACTTTTCATAAGGGTGTGTAGCAACAAGACAAGGGGGAATGGTTTGAAGCTAAGGGAGAGAAGGGAAGGACTTTGAGACACTTGAAAGTGTCCAGAGAAGGGCAACAAGGTTGGGGAGGGGTCTTGAGCACAGCCCTGTGAGGAGAGGCTGAGGGAGCTGGGGTTGCTTAGCCTGGAGAAGAGGAGGCTCAGGGGAGACCTCATTGTTCCTGCTGTGCCAGGAGAGGTTTAGGCTGGAGGTGAGGAGAGAGTTCTTCCTGGAAGGAGTAAATTTGCCATTGGGATGTGCTGCCCAGGGAGGTGGTGGAGTCCCCATCCCTGGAAGTGTTCAAGAGGGGATTGGATGTGGCACTTGGTGCCATGGTCTAGTCATGAGGTCTGTGGTGACAGCTTGGACTTGATGATCTCTGAGGTCTCTTCCAACCTTGTTGATTCTGTGATACTGTGATTCTGTTAGACTGGAGGTGAGGAAGGAGTTCCTCAGTGTGAGGATAGTGAGACTCTGGCACAGGCTGCCCAGGGAGGCTGTGGATGTCCTTGTGGGCTGTTCAAGTCCAGGTTGGACGTGGCCTTGACCAGTAGAATCTAGTTGAGAGGTGTCCCTGCTCATGGCAGGGGAGTTGGAATAGATGAGCTCTGAGGTCCCATCCAACTTAAAGCATTCTGTGATTTTTGTAGTGCCAGAACAGCACCAGGACACCTCCCTGCCCTTCAGTTGTTTGTTCAAGCACATCACAAAGGTTATGATGCTTTTAATAAAAGTAAAGCTAGTGTAAAAAACCCACGATAGAAACTCAGCCTTGGAAAGAGTGCAGATGTACTGAAACCTTCTACTGGGGTTTCACTCTATAATCACTTTACCAATATTGATTAATTAATCCTTGAGACACTGAAGTTAGTTACTGTGGATGAAGACAAATTAAGCACCTGAAGGCATGCTGAGAGGCTTGTTTTTCTCTGCTGATGTTGGTTAGATGTGCCTTGAAATGTCAGGCAGAGTCATTACCACTGGGGCTGCGCCAGTGACCTTTCCTGGGGTGGCATAAAGGAAATGGGGGTGGTGAAGGCAGCCAAGTCCTCCACTGAGCTGACTAATGCAGGGCTTGTTTCTCGTGGCCAGCAGACAGCACTCTGCCATTTGAAAGCTGGATTCAGAACTGGTAAATCCTCACACACAAGGGAAATCCTCTTCTTTCCCTATCTCTCAGGCTGCTTCTAACACCAGAAGCCAAAGGTATTCCAAAGCCAGGCAACAGAAACCCTTTCTGAAGCGAGGGGGCACATGTTTGTAAAGAACTACACAATTCCTTGCCCAATTCTTTACTGACAAGATTTTTTCCCTCAGTTATGACAAATCATTTCTTAAGGAAAAAAAATGTTAAGCCATATGCCAGAGAACTTCTAGACTCAAGCCATCTCACATACAGTGTGCCCAGGCAGCCAGGAGGGCCAATGGCATCCTGGCCTGCATCAGGAAGTGTGGCCAGCAGGAGCAGGGAGGTCATTCTGCCCCTGTACACTGCACTGGTTAGGCCACACCTTGAGTCCTGTGTCCAGTTCCGGGCTCCTCAGATTAGGAAGGAGGCTGACTCACTGGAAGGTGTCCAGAGAAGGGCAACAAAGCTGGGGAGGGGTTTGGAACACAGCCCTGTGAGGAGAGGCTGAGGGAGCTGGGGTTGCTTAGCCTGGAGAAGAGGAGGCTCAGGGGAGACATTCTTGCTGTCTACAACTCCCTGAAGGGAGGTTGTAGCCAGGTGGGGGTTGGTCTCTTCTGGCAGGCACCCAGCACCTGAACAAGAGGACACAGTCTCAAGCTGTGCCAGGGGAGGTTTAGGCTGGATGTTAGGAACAAGTTCTACACAGAGAGAGAGATTGGCCATTGGAATGTGCTGCCCAGGGAGGTGGTGGAGTCACCACCACTGAAGGTGTTTAGAAGGAGACATGATAGGGTGCTTGGTGCCATGGGTTAGTTGATTAGGTGGTGTTGGATGATAGGTTGGACTCGATGATCTTGAAGGTCTCTTCCAACCTGGTCTATTCTATTCTATTCTATTCTATTCTATTCTATTCTATTCTATTCTATTCTATTCTATTCTATTCTATTCTATTCCATTCCATTCCATTCCATTCCATTCCATTCCATTCCATTCCATTCCATTCCATTCCATTCTATTCCCAACAGCCTGTACTCATATGATCCTCACACCAGTATAGAACAAACTAGGTTGGAAGAGACATTCAAGATAAGTCCAAGGAGAAGGAGCAGGCATCACAGAATCAAGGAATCATAGAACAGTTTAGGTCAGAAAGGACATTTAATGGTCATCTACTCCAACCTCCCTGCAGTCAGTAGGGAGATGTTTAACTAGGATCATAGAATCATAGAATCATCAGGGTTGGAAGGGAGCTCAAGGCTCAGCCAGTCCCAACCCCCCCTGCCATGGGCAGGGACACCTCACACTGCAGCAGGTTGCTCACAGCCACATCCAGCCTGGCTGCAAACACCTCCAGGCAGGAGGCTTCCACCACCTCCCTGGGCAACCTGTGCCAGGCTCTCACCACCCTCCTGGGCAACAACTTCTTCCTCACATCCAATCTGAATCTCCCCATTTCTAGTTTTGCTCCATCCCCCCCAGTTCTATCACTCCCTGACACCCTCAGAAGTCCCTCCCAGCTTTCTTATACTCCCCTGCATATATTGGAAGGCCACAATGAGGTCTCCTGGGAGCCTCCTCCTCTCCAGCCTGCACAACCCCAACTCCCTCAGTCTGTCCTCACAGCAGAGCAGCTCCAGCCCTCTGCAGCAGTGCTAAAATTGATGGCTTCATTAACTGTTATAATTTATTGAGTATAGGTGGAACAATATAGTGACTAACTGGGGCACTTGCAGGATGCCACTCCAATGAAGAATGATTTGAATGCTCTGGGATTGTACTGCTTTCCTCCAGGGCAAAAAAAGAAAAGAAGAAGAAGAAGAATAATGGTATTATGAAGATCAGCAGAAAAAGAGAGAGGAAAAAAATGATAAACAGGGAAATAAAAAGGGGGGCCTAATGAAAAAAAGAAACAATGAAAAAAAGGAAAAAGGAGAAAGGAAAAAAGAAAAAAATGAGGGAAAATTGGGGGAAAGGAGAAAAAAAAAAGAAAAAGGAAAAAAGAAAAGGAAAAAAAGGAAAAGGAAAAAGAAAAAAAAATGGAAAGGGAAAAAGGGAAAATGAATAAAAGAAGTAAGAAAAGGAAAAAGGAAAAAAGAAAAGGGATAAAGGAGAAAGAAAAAAGGGGAAAAGGGAAAAAGGGAAAATGAATAAAAGAAAAAAGAAAGGGAAAAAGAAAAGGAAGAAAGGGAAAAGGAGATAGAAAAAAGGGGAAAAGGGAAAAAGGGAAAATGAATAAAAGGAAAAGGAAAAAATAAAGAAAAAAGGGAAAAAGTAAAAAGGAGAAAGAAAAAAAGGGGAAATGGGAAAAAGGGAAAATGAATAAAAGAAAAAAGAAAGGAAAAAAGAAAAGGAAAAAAGGAAAAAGGAGAGAGAAAAAAAGGGGAAAGGAAAAAAGGGAAAATGAGAAAGAAAATAGGAAAAAGGAAGAAAATAAAAAAGGAAAAAAGAGAAAATGAATAAAAGAAGAAAGAAAAAGGAAAAAAGAAAAAGAAAAAAGAAAAGGGAAAAAGTAAAAAGGAGAAAGAAAAAAGGGGAAATGGAAAAAGAGAAAATGAATAAAAGAAAAAAGAAAGGAAAAGAGAAAAGGAAAAAAGGAAAAAGGAGAGAGAAAAAAGGGGAAAAGAGAAAAAGGGAAAATGAATAAAGAAAATAGGAAAAAGGAAGAAAAGAAAAAAGGAAAAAAAGAAAATGAATAAAAGAAAAAAGAAAAAGGAAAAAAAGAAAAAGAAAACAGAAAAAGAAAAGAAAAAAAAGAAAAAAAAAAAGAAAAAAGAAAAATAAAAAATAAAATTAAAAAAGAGAAAATTAATAAAAGAAAAAAGAAAAAGGAAAAAAGAGAAAATGAATAAAAGAAAGAAAAGAAAGAACAAAAAAGGAAAAAGAAAAAAGAAAAAAAAAGAAAAAAGAAAAAAGAAAAAAGAAAAAAGGAAAGAAGAAAAAGATAAAGGAAAAAATTAAAAGAAAAAAGAAAAAAGGGGGAAAGGCAAAAGGAAAATGAAGAGAGAAAAAGGAAAAAGGGAAAATTAAAATGATTATGTTTTAAGGAAAGAAAGGAAAAAGGATGAAGAAAAGGGAAATTCATAAGAAATGAAAAGAAATGAATCAAGGGGGAATAAAAATAAGAAGGATAAAGAAAAAATAGAAAATGAATGGGGAAATAATGAAAAAGTTAAATAGTGAAGCTAAAGAAAGGAAACTGGACAAGAAAAAAAAAATAAAAGGAAAATCTTTTACTTGCTTCCTAAAACATTTTTCTCTTCACTTTCCTCATCTTTGTATCACTGCTCAGCATACAGATTAATCACAAGTTATTCAGCCTCCACTGCTCTAAGAACTTCCAGTTCCCCTCTTTCCCCTACACAACTGTTGCTCATGCACCCAGGGGTATGAAGCAGGCAACTGTTCCATCTTGATAAAGACCTTCAGGGCTTGAAATAAAGGAGTCAACAGACCACATCTTGATTCCAAGGGAGTGGGCTCAAGTGAATAGAATAGAACAGAATAGAATAGAATAGAATAGAATAGAATAGAATAGAATAGAATAGAATAGAATAGAATAGTAGACTAGACTAGACTAGACTAGACTAGACTGGAATTCAATGAAATGGAATGGAATACAATAGAATTGACCAGGTTGGAAAAGACCTTAGAGATCATCAAGTCCAACCTATCACCCAACACCATCTAATCAACTAAACCATGGCACCAAGTGCCTCATCCAGGCTCTTCCTAAACACCTCCAGTGATGGGGACTCCACCACCTCCCTGGGCAGCACATTCCAATGGCAAATCTCTCTTGCTGGGAAGAAGAACTTCTTCCTAACATCCAACCTAAACCTCCCCTGGCACAGCTTGATACTGTGTCCTCTTGTTATGGTGCTGCTTGCCTGGGAGAAGAGACCAACCCCCACCTGGCTACAACCTCCCTTCAGGTAGTTGTAGAGAGCAAGAAGGTCTCCCCTGAGCCTCTTCTCCAGGCAACCTCAGCTCCCTCAGCCTCTCCTCACAGAGCAAGCCAAGCAAGCAAGGCCAGAGGCAGAGGGAAAGAAGCAAGCAAGAGAGAGCAAACAATCTGTGCTTTCAGACCCTATAGGAACCCTGAAGACCAATGCAATGGGATAAACACATCTCTTATGCTCTCCTCAGCCCCTTAGGGACTGTCCACCCTCTGGAGCCTCTCAAATTCTCTGGTTAACTCTCATTTAGGACACTCAGGCCCTAGCCCTAAGCCTGTGACACACTGAACATTTCCATGACATGCTGTGGTAAACAACTTCTTTTTGTGCAGCTCATGGAAAGACCTTGCAGAAATACTGCTGCCTGATTTTCCAGATGAGTAGACAGGCTGAGAAAGAAAGATGAGCTCCATCACTCAGTGTGTTAGGCTGAAAGAAAAGGAAACAAGAAGCAGGGAGGCTGAGATCCCTTCGTTTTGACAGCTGCTTATGTTTAACAAACCAAACCAAGCTGCAGGAGAAAATGGAGTGAAAAAGAAAGATGCTTTAAGCCATCTCTTATCTTGCCCCAAAGAAACAGGGATAGGCTTCCAGAGGCCCCAGCAGTGAAGCTCTTTATGGAAATGTCAGCTCATTGATCTCTTCAGAAAAGCTTTTTAAACCTGACAGCACAGTGAACTTAATGCTCTCTTTCCAACAGACAGCTGAAAGGGTGCCACTTGCAGGCTCTGGACTGAGCAAAGTCTGGAGGCACCTGGATGGGTCTGGCTTTCCCTGAGCATGCCTTGGCTTCATAGATTCATATAATAGTTTAAGTTGGAAGGGACCTCAAAGATCATTCAGCTCCAACCCCTTGCCATGGGCAGGGACACTTCACACTAATCCAAGCTCCTGAAGGCCTCATTCAGCCTAGCCTTGAACACCTCCAGGGAGGAGGCAGCCACAGCCTTCCTGGGCAGCCTGTGCCAGAGTCTCACCACCCTCACTGGAAAGAATTTTATCCTAATCTCCAATCTAATTCTCCCCTCTTCCATGTTCAATCCATTCCCCCTTCTCCTATCACAACAAACTCTTGTCAAAAGTTCCTCCCCAGCTCTCCTTCAGGTACTGGAAGGTTGCTCTGAGGTCTCCCTGGAGCCTTCTCTTCTCCAGGCTGAACAGCCCCAACTCTCCCAGCCTGTCCCTGCAGGGGAGGATCCCCGTCCTCTGATCATTGTCATGGCCTCGTCTGGCCCCACTCTAACAGCTCCATGTCCTTCTTGTGTTGTGGGCCCCAGAGCTGGACACAGGACAACATATGTCATCTCACCAGATAAGAGCAGTGGGAAAGAATCCCCTCCCTAGACTTGCTGCCCATCCAAGTCCTTGTCTTTAGCTGTCAGCTATAACAGAGCTCTGTTGCAGCTCTCTCAAGTGGGACTGCTGCATTGAGAGGAGGAGACTCAGGGGTGACCTTCTTGCTCTCTACGACTACCTGAAGGGAAGTTCATAGTATCATAGTATGATAGTATCATTCAGGGTTGGAAGGGACCACAAGGATCATCTAGTTCCAACCCCCCTGCCATGGGCAGGGACACTCCACACTAGATCAGCCTGGCTACAGCCTCATCCAGCCTGGCCTTAAACACCTTCTGGGATGGGGCCTCGACCACCACCCTGGACAACCCATTCCAGGGCTTCACCACTCTCATGGGGAAGAACCTCCTCCTCACATCTAGCCTGAATCTCCCCACCTCCAGCTTCATTCCATTCCCCCTAGTCCTATCACTCCCTGAGATCCTGAGCAGTCCCTCCCCAGCCTTCCTGTAGCCCTCTTCAGATACTGGAAGGCCACAATGAGGTCACCTGGGAGCCTTCTCTTCTGCAGACTGAAGTTGTAGACAGGCAGAGGTTGGTCTCTTCTCCCAGGCAACCAGCACCAGAACAAGAGGACACAGTCTCAGGCTGCACCAGGGGAGGTTCAGGTTGGATGTTAGGATGTTAGGATGTTCTATACAGAGAGAGTGATTGCCCATTGGAATGTGCTGTCCAGGGAGGTGGTGAAGTCGCTGTCATTGGAGGTGTTCAGGAGGAGACTTGATGGGGTGCTTGGTGCCATGGGTTAGATGTTTAGGTGGGTTGGATTGGTTGATAGGTTGGACACGATGATCTTGAAGGTCTCTTCCAACCTGGTCTATTATTCTATTATTCTATTATAGACCTCAGCTGTGAGGTTCTCCACCCCTCTCATCACCTTCATGGCCTCCTCTGGACCCATTCAACTGCTCCATTTCCTTTTTGTAGAGGGGACACCAGAACTGGCCATGGTTTTTCTGTGAGCTCTGACTTGCTTTGGCTGTGCACAGCAATTGCCCAGCAGCCAGGTGGTTCTATCCAATCTCCTTTAATTCCATTTGGATTTGTACACGTGTTTTGCTTTAGTTGGCCTGGATTTTATGCTCAGCACCAGTATTGTACGTGATACAAGCTCCTCTTATCTCTGGCATGAGTGTAATTTTTCTCCCACTGAAGACCTCAGAACAGTAGAACTTCACCCTCACCCTAGCCTCAAACCACTGAACTCAGAGAAGCTGGTAGGGCCCTCTCTAAATTTTAGCTACATTCATTTAATTCCATTTTAGAAGGGGAATATTCCACAAAGAAATGGACATGCTGTGGGTTTGGATCTGGCTTATGCTGTGCATCTCTGGTAAATCAGGTCTCTCAGGATAATTAACAAATAGAATAGAATAGAATAGAATAGAATAGAATAGAATAGAATAGAATAGAATAGAATAGAATAGAATAGAATAGAATAGAATAGAATAGAATAGAATAGATCAGGTTGGAAAAGACCCCAGTGATCATCAAGTCCAACCTATCACCCAGGACCATCTAATCAATTAAACAATGGCACCAAGTGCCTCATCCAGGCTCCTCTTAAACACCTCCAGTGATGGTGACTCCACCACCTCCCTGGGCAGCACATTCCAATGGCCAACAACACTCACTGTGAAGAACTTTCTCCTCACCTGCAGCCTAAACCTCCCCTGGCACAGCTTGAGACTGTGTCCTCTTGTTCTGGTGCTGGCTGCCTGGGAGAAGAAACCAACCTCTGCCTGTCTACAACCTCCTTTAGGATAGTTGTAGAGAGCAAGAAGGTCACCCCTGAGCCTCCTCTTCTCCAGGCTAAGCAACCCCAGCTCCCTCAGCCTCTCCTCACAGGGCTGTGCTCCAGACCCCTCCCCAGCTTTTTTGCCCTTCTCTGGACACCTTCCAGCAGCTCAACATCTTTCCTGACCTGAGGAGCCCAGAACTGGACACAGGACTCAAGGTGTGGCCTAAGCAGTGCTGAGCACAGGGCACAATGACTTCCCTGCTCCTGCTGGCCACACTGTTCCTGATGCAGGCCAGGATGCCATTGATCATCTTGGCCACCTGGGCACACTGCAGGCTCATGTTCAGCCTACCATCAACCAGCACCCCCAGGTCACTCTCTGCCTGGCTACTCTCAGCCACTCTGACCCCAGCCTGTAGCACTGCCTGGGGTTGTTGTGGCCAATGTGCAGAACCTGGCACTTGGATGTGTTCAATCTCCTGCCCTTGGCCTCTGCCCATCTGTCCAGCCTGTCCAGGTCCCTCTGCAGAGCTCTCCTACCCTCTACCAGGTCAACTCCTGCCCCCAGCTTGGTGTCATCTGCAAATTTACTGATGATGGACTCAATCCCCTCATCCAGATCATCAGTGAAGATATTGAACAGGATGGTGCCCATATATAATGATAATCTACATCCCTGTAGTGATGGGATGAGGGCTAAGGGTTTTAAACTGAAAAAGAAGAGATATATTAGACCTTTATATAACATCTTTATGTTAGATCATTATATAATATCTTTATATTAGATTTACAGAAGAAAATCTCTGTGAGGGTGTTAAGGTACTGGAAGAGGCTGCCCAGAGATGTTTTGGAGGATCTAGACCTGTTCAAGGCCAGGTTGGATGGGACATTGAACAACTTAGCCTAGTGAAAGGTGTCCCTGCCCATGGCTGGACTATGGTGGAACTTTAAGACCCCTTCTAACCCAATCCATTCTCTGCTTCCAGGATTTAATTTCCCCTCAAGGGTTTTGTTCTATTTATTTCCTGGTTTATATCTAGCTTTAAGCTTCATTTGAGTGGTAGCTTCTCATTGCTTGGCTATTTTTCCCTCAGGAAGGCATCCTTAGATAGAAAGCACACCATTCATTTCAAGCAATTAGCTTGTCATCATTTTCTTGAGCTAGTAATGTCTCAATGGTTTGTCTGAATTGACCCCCAAACCCCCCCTTGTTTAGTTTTTTTTCTCAAAGTCATCCAAGGCTCTGAGCCAGGTTTTAAATAGATGCTGCTGCATAGTTACAGTCTTCAACTTTCCATTCACTACACTCTCAGCATGGTGGAACCCCAAGAGTCTTTGCACTGTCTGTTATTGTGGCAGTCTGAGCCTAGGTGCCTTTAAGGAACCACAGAGCTGACACCTCCAGGAGGTTCAGAGTGTCCAGAGAGTCCAGCCCACAGGGAATGAGGTTATTTCATCCCTGTAAGTCCTGCAGCTCCATACAGCTGGCTGCAGATGCAGTTTTCTTCCCTATTCACAGTATCACAGTGCATTAGAGACTGGAAGGGAGCTCCAGAGGTCATCCAGTCCAATCCCCTGCCAGAGCAGGACCAGCCAGGGTAATCCACACATGCAGGTTTTGAATGTGTCCAGAGCAGGAGGCTCCACAACCTCTCTGGGCAGCCTGCTCCAGGCCTCCAGCAGCCTCACACCAAAGAGGTTTCTCCTCAGGTTGAGCTGAAACCGTCTCTGTTGAAGTTTGTACCTACTGTTCCTTGGCTTATTGCTGTGCACCACCCAAAAGAGCTTGGCCCCCTCCTCTTGACCCCCAGCCCTCAGCTATTGATAGACATTGATCAGATCCCCCTCAGCCTTCTCCTCTCCACACTGATCAGCCCCAGGGCTCTCAGTCTCTCTTCACAGGGGAGATGCTCAAGTCCCCTAAGCATCCTCCTCGTGGCTCTCTGTTGGACTCTGCAGCAGCTCTCTGTCTCACACTAGACCAGGTTGCTCAAGGCTTCATCCTTATCATCCTCATAAGTCTCCAGCAGACTCTCTCCAGCAGTTCTCTGTTTCTCTTGAGCCCCAAACTGGACACAGCATTGCAGCTGTGGTCTCAGCAGGGCAGAGCAGAGGGGCAGCAGAACCTCCCCAGCCCTGCTGGCCACACTTTGCTTGCTGCCCCCCAGGATGCCTTTGGCTCTCTTGGCCCAAGGGCTCCTTGCTGGCCCATGCACAACTTGCTTTCCCATGGAGCTGCTGTCCAGCAGGGCAGCCCTTGACCTGTCCTGGCTGTCCTGTCTGCTGCCAGGAGGACATGCAGGCTTGCAGGCTCTTATCTCCCTGGGGGAGAGTTGAGGCTGGAGCTTGGACTTGGCAATGCCTGGAGCTGCCCAACTGGGGCCTGGAGCTGCCAATTTTTGGTGTCACAGTGGTGTGGTGTGGAGGGTAGAGAGGCTTGGCAGGGAGCAGGCAGGGAGGTTTGGGTTTGTTAGCCTGGTTTAAAGGGAAGTTTGTGTGAAGCTTTGGTTTCATGAGCTTCTGTGTCAAGCCCAGCCCATGGATTTTGGTGTTGTATATGTTTTGTGCTGTTGCAGGCAGCTGTGATTAGCATTTCCAGTTAACCTTTCCAACCCTATCCAATCCTTTGTGTGAGCAATTTTCTTTCTCCCCTTTTTTGGAGCAAAAGAGCGGATCTGTCTCTAAACCAAGACAGTTGTGCAATACTGCACAGAACACAAATCATTGCAGAGAGGGGAGGAATCATCTAGGACAAGAAACAGCAGGTTTGAGTTGATTGCAGCAAGGCACACTGCATTTCCCAGGGAATTTTTGCTGCTGACAGGAGCTGAAGACTAGGATAGATTGCCTGGAGAGAGTGAGAGGCTCCCACAGCTTGAGCTTTACAGAAAATGTGCAGCAAGCATCTGACAAACACCCCCTGAGTGTATTTGATCCTGCCATGGGTAATGGAATGACCTTTTCAGCAGCCTTTTCCCTGTGTCTGTGAAAAGGGCTTGAAGATATTTGAGGAGTGCTGGCTTGGTGGGAATGGAGCCTGCTCAGGAGGCTTCCAGCACACCCTGGGGTCAAACTCCTCGTTCAAAGAAGTTTTACAGTGAGCTAGCAGATCTCATTAAGGTGATGCCTGTAGCCTCCTGTGCCCTGGTGCATCTCTCAGCCCTGCAGATCAGAGGCAAGTGCTGGTTTATGATTTCAAGTCACAGAGTTTTTTTGCTAATTGCTCATCAGGGAACATCTGCCTCGCAGCTTGAACCCAGCTGAGGAGCACAAAGTTTGGATTAAAGAACACTTTTCTCCCCTTCCTCTCATCAAGCCAAGAGACACTTGGCTTTTGTGATCAGTGGGCTTCAGCTACTCCCTGCCTTCATTTTATTTAGTTATTCATTTTTATTGCTAGAAACATGGCTGGGGTGATTTATTTTTGCTAGAGGAATGGTGAGAGGCCTTGAGCACAGCCCTGTGAGGAGAGGCTGAGGGAGCTGGGGTTGCTTAGCCTGGAGAAGAGGAGGCTCAGGGGAGACCTTCTTGCTCTCTCCAACTCCCTGAAGGGAGGTTGTAGACAGGAGGGGGCTGGTCTTTTCTGTCAAGCAACCAGCACCTGAACAAGAGGACTCAGTCTCAAGCTGTGCCAGGGGAGGTTTAGGCTGGAGGTGAGGAGAAAGTTCTTCACAGTGAGAGTTGTTAGCCATTGGAATGTGCTGCCCAGGGAGGTGGTGGAGTCCCCATCCCTGGAGGTGTTCAAGAGGGGATTGGAAGTGGCACTTGGTGCCATGGTCTAGTCATGGGGTCTGTGGTGACAGGTTGGACTTGATGATCTTTGAAGTCTCTTCCAGCCTTGGTGATTCTGTGACAAACAGCAATAGAACCAATGAGGGTAGAAGAAGGAGAAATACCTCCTGCAAGAGGAACAGAAAGTTTGGACTCCAGGTCAAATAAAGGAAGGAACATGGGGAGAGCCCCTGGACATGACCTCCCTAACCAGGGAGGTGGTTGGGCCCCCAGCCCTGGATGTGTTTCAAGGTGGTTTGGATGTGGTGCTTGGGGCTATGGTTTAGGGTGACCCTTGTAGAGTAGGGCTCTGGGTTGGACTTGGTGATTCTGAGGCTCTTGTCCTACCTGAATGATTCTGTGATTCTGTAATGAACTGTGTGGACTCAAGCTAATGAACCTGGAAGTTTGGGTCAAATGGAAGCAAAGTGACCAGCTAAAGCAAGAACTGGGATTTTCCCCAGCTACTAGCTCACAACAGGTGGAGGAGGTGTATTACAAGATAGTCCCAAAGGGAAAGTAGTACAAAACCCAATCAATCAACATTGGAGTCAGTTTCCATTGCAAAGATCATAGATTGGCAGAAAAATCTCCCAGGAGCTGTGCAGAGCAAAGAAATGCAAATGTAATGGGAATCACCAAAGACCAACCACTCTCCCTCCCCTCCATTCCCTTCTACTCCACTTCCCTCTCCTTTTCTCTCCTCTTCTTCCTCAGGAGACTTTGATGGGCCTGAGGTGGTCAACAGACTGAAAGAATAACATGGCTTGTAGTGAGTGAAAGACAAGGGATGGCTTTAAGCTTAAGCAGGGCAGATTGAGACTGGAGGTGAGGAAGAAATTCTTGGCAGTGAGAGTGGTAAGACACTGGCACAGGTTGCTCAGGGAGGCTGTGGCTGCCTCCTCCTTGGAGCTGTTGAAGGCCAGGCTGGATGAGGCCTTGAGCAACCTGTGCTGGTGGAAGGTGTCCCTGCCCAGGGCAGGGGGTTGGAGCTGTATGATCTTAGAATCATAGAATCACTAAGGTTGGACAAGACCTCATAGATCATCAAGTCCAACCTGTCGCCCAAGACCTCATGACTGCTAGACTGTGGCAGCAAGTGCCACATCCAGTCCCGTCTTGAACACCTCCAGGGACAGTGACTTCAGTCAATCTTTAAGGTCTCTTCCAACCCAGCCCATTCTATGGATCTATGACAAGGCAACCCCAGGTAGGTGCCTGCAGAACCAGCCTGCCACTGCTTGTGAAAGGAAGGACCATGGATGCTAAGCAAACCAAGCCTCAGTATAACCTCCTGGGGAGCTGAACCATCAGTGTAGATGAAGTTTTGCTGCTGAAAGCCTCTGTCAGTCAAACAGGAGCTGTTCACTACTCACTCCCTGTGAGAAATCCATAGCTCTGAAGCAGCTCCTCCATTCCAGGGCCTGCCATTAGTCACTGCTGCAGCTGACAACCAAACCACCTCTCCACCCTGGCCACATCAGCTTTCCTGTTTGTTTGCCACCATTTTCTGCTGTCCCAGCTATCACATGTTGAAACTGGACAGCACCACAACATGAAGGCCTTGAGGATTTCAGTCAATAACCCTTTTGATCCACTCACCAGAAAACCTTCTGTTGCTCTGAGGAGGATTCAGTTCATTTTTGTGCTTGCTGCATTCAGAGTCATGCTCCTGTTCAGTCACTTCATGGAGCATCACACATTGCCTTCTTCAGGTCTTTAAATTCCCTATAAAAGCACAAGATTTTGTTAGTGCTTTCCTACTCCTCATAAACATCTGAGGATGTATTGCCCCTAAGGGCCCTGATGTCTGAAATCCTCAATGAAATTCCATTTTGACTCTCCTCTACCTTTCATAGAGCCATAGAATGGGTTGGGTTGGAAAGGACCTTAAGGATCTTCTAGTCCCAACCCCACTGCCATGGGCAGGGACACCTCCTCCCCCAGCCCAGGATGCTCAAGGCCACATCCAACCTGGCCTTGAACACCTCCAAGGAGGAGGCAGCCACAACCTCCCTGGGCAACCTGAGTCTCACCACCCTCCTTCTGAAGAACTTCCTTTGATCCAGTCTAAACCTACTCTCCCTCAGTTTCAAATCATTCCTCATGAGGTTGCAAAACTATGTGTTCAGTTCTGGGCTCCTCAGTTTAAGAAGGACATTGAGAGACTTGAAGGTGTCCAGAGAAGGGCAACAAAGCTGGGGAGGGGTCTGGAGCACAGCCCTGTGAGGAGAGGCTGAGGGAGCTGGGGTTGCTTAGCCTGGAGAAGAGGAGGCTCAGGGGAGACCTTCTTGCTCTCTGCAACTCCCTGAAGGGAGGTTGTAGCCAGGTGGGGGTTGGTCTCTTCTCCCAGGCAGCCAGCACCAGAACAAGAGGACACAGTCTCAAGCTGTGCCAAGGGAGGTTTAGGCTGGATGTTAGGAAGAGACTGGCCATTGGGATGTGCTGCCCAGGGAGGTGGTGGAGTCCCCATCCCTGGAGATGTTTAGGAAGAGCCTGGATGAGGCACTTGGTGCCATGGTTTAGTTGATAAGGTGGTGTTAGGTATTAGGTCATAGGTTGGACTTGATGATCTTGAAGGTCTTTTCCAACCTGGTTAGTTCTGTTGTATTCTATTCTATTCTATTTCATTCCATCCTCTCCTCTCCTCTCCTCTCCTCTCCTCTCCTCTCCTCTCCTCTCCTCTCCTCTCCTCTCCTCTCCTCTCCTCTCCTCTCCTCTCCTCTCCTCTCCTCTCCTCTCCTCTCCTCTCCTCTCCTCTCCTCTCCTCTCCTCTCCTCTCCTCTCCTCTCCTCTCCTCTCCTCTCCTCTCCTCTCCTCTCCTCTCCTCTCCTCTCCTCTCCTCTCCTCTCCTCTCCTCTCCTCTCCTCTCCTCTCCTCTCCTCTCCTCTCTCCTCTCCTCTCCTCTCCTCTCCTCTCCTCTCCTCTCCTCTCCTCTCCTCTCCTCTCCTCTCCTCTCCTCTCCTCTCCTCTCCTCTCCTCTCCTCTCCTCTCCTCTCCTCTCCTCTCCTCTCCTCTCCTCTCCTCTCCTCTCCTCTCCTCTCCTCTCCTCTCCTCTCCTCTCCTCTCCTCTCCTCTCCTCTCCTCTCCTCTCCTCTCCTCTCCTCTCCTCTCCTCTCCTCTCTCTCCTCTCCTCTCCTCTCCTCTCCTCTCCTCTCCTCTCCTCTCCTCTCCTCTCCTCTCCTCTCCTTTCCCTTGTGCTATCACTCCAAGCCCTTGTGAAAAGCCCCCTCCCCAGCATCTTTGAGGACATTTTCCTTTGAAGGGGTAGCTCCTGTGCACAGCTAATGCTTTTTAACACTGTTACCTGTGTTATGTGCTTGGACAAAAATCCCCTTCTTGATCATCCTCCCTGGTTAGTTGTTTCATCTGGCACTTAAGTCCTTTGGTTGTCCTGCTAGGATCAATGTAGTCCAAATTAGAGGTACCTTGTGTCTGATATGATCACCTAGTTAATTGCAGCCAGGCCCTTGGAGGTTACTTGCTTTTATGCTCTAATTATTACCTCTCCTCTTCAAGCTAAGAATATGCTTCACATAGCAAAGAAGCCCTTTAAAACAGGGCAGTAAAGCAGCTTTCCCTCTCTCAAGAATATTGGCACATCCAGAGGCAAAGCCACAATTTCTCTGCCATCTACAAAGTAATTTAGACTTGCAGAGAAAAGCTGAGCCTTTGCATTAATTCTTCATTCAGTGTGAACAGCTACTGCAAGTTCTGAGCTACTAAATGGAGAGGTTTGTCTCAGCATTGTCTCATGAAGAGAGCCACTGAAACAGCTGAACCTCCTGTGCTCAACCTCGAGTGCTGTGCTCAGCTCTGGGCCCTCCCTGCAGGAAGGACATTGAGGGGCTGGAGGTGTCCAGAGCAGGGCAGTGAGGCTGGAGAAGGGCCTGGAGCCCCTGGGCTAGAGGAGGGGCTGAGGGAGCTGGGGCTGTTCAGGCTGGAGAAGAGGAGGCTGAGGGAGACCTCCTTGCTCCCTGCAGCTCCCTGCAGGGAGGTTGGAGTGAGGAGGGGGCACAGCCTCTGCTCCTTGGTGTCAAGGGACAGGAGCAGAGGCAATGGCTCCAAGCTGCCCCAGGGGAGGCTCAGGCTGGAGCTCAGGAAATCTTTCTGCCCTGGAAGGGCTCTCAGAGCTTGGCAGAGGCTGCCCAGGGCAGTGCTGCAGTGCCCATCCCTGGGGGTGTGCCAGCAGCCTGTGGTGCTTAGGGCCATGGTTTGGTGCTGAGCCTGCAGTGCTGGGTGGAGAGGGCTGGACTGGATGAGCCTGGAGCTCTCTTCCAAGCAGATCTGTTCTCTAAATCTGTGTGAACAGGATGCCTCATCCTTAGCTTGTCTGAGTGACTCTGGCAACTGATAACCAGACAACCAGAAGCCAGCACTGCTGTGCAAGCTGGAGCTCACAAACACACAAGTTCCAAGTTCAGCAGTGCTGTAGTGCAAGCTGAGGCTCACTGAGCAACTGCACCCAAAGCTCATGGAGTGGGGTGACAGTCTCTGAGGGCCTTCAGCTAGAAAGAGCCCCCTGTAGATGACTAAAACTTGTGCAGTTTAAAGCCCAACAGTGCACAGCTGACTGTGGGATGGTGCTGAGACAAGTGGAATGTGCTGTGACCATGGCAAAGGAATGAGGAACTATGACCACAGAGGAGACTGGAAAATCTTGAAGGGATTGGCAAAAGTTTGAAGCTTCCCCTCCAGGTGAGGCCTTCAAGATTTGCAAGGTGTCACAGGATCCACAGTGGCTACTGTCTCTTTGCTTTGGCTTTTCTCCTCCCCCTCTAACTCTGCCCTGCTGAGGCCACATCTGGAGTCTTGTGTCCAGTTCTGGGCTCCTCACTTCAAGGAGGACCTCAGGGAACTGCTTGAGAGAGTCCAGCACAGAGCCACAAAGATGCTGCAGGCAGTGGAAGATCTTCCTCATGAGGAGAGCCTGAGGGAGCTGAGGGCTCTGGAGCTTGGAGAGAAGGAGCCTGAGAGGTGAGCTCCTTGCTGCTGCTAAAGCTGTGCAGGGGGAGTGCCCAGAGGCTGGAGCCAGGCTCTGCTGGGGGATGCCCAATGCCAGCACCAGGGGCAGTGGTGGAAGCCGAGGCAGAGGAAGTGCCATGGGAACAGGAGGGAAAACCCAGGGGGGTTGTGGAGTCTCCCTCTCTGGAGATATTCCACCCCCACCTGGATGTGTTCCTGTGGGATATGCTCTAGGTGACCCTGCTCAGGCAGGGAAGTTGGACTGGAGGAGCTTTGGAGTCCCTTCCAGCCACATTCTGTGTTTCTGTGTTTTCTTGGTTTTCCTCCTGTTCTGCATTTCTAACTCTCCCCCCTGCATGTGTAAGTGCAGCAACATTCAAGTGCTTTTCTCCACCAGCTACTGAGTTCTTTCTTGGTTTCAGCCAGGGCATCCACAAAAGAACTTTCTCACCTGCAGAAGTGGATTGAGACCCCTACACACACCAGCTGTGGCTGAGTCCGGGTTACATCTCATTCAAGCTCACTGCCAAACTCTTTCCAGATCTCCAAGTCCCAGGTTCTCTGCTTGCACCTGCCCTTGAGAGAGGCCAGTGAATGACTTCCTCATGCCACACAGATGCTCCATTCCTCAGTCATGTGGGTGATGAATTCAACCAATGCACACCACACCTCCCTTTTAGATGTGCTCTGGTTTCACAGATTCACAAATTCACAGGCTGGTTTGTGTTGGAAGGAGCCTTCGAGATCAACCAGTTCCAAGCCCCTGCAAGGACACCTCCCACCAGCCCAGGTTGCTCAAGGCTTCATCCAGCCTGGCCTTGAACACCTCCAGGGAGGAGGCAGCCGCAGCCACAGCCTCCCTGGGCAACCTGAGTCACACCACCCTCATTCTGAAGAACTTCTTCCTCAGCTCCAGTCTATCCCTGCTCTGCCTCAGCTTCAAACCATTCCCCCTTGGCCTGGCTCTAGATACCCTCATGAAAAGTCCCTGTGCAGCCTCCTGGTAGGATCCCTTCAGGTATTGGAAGATCCTCCAGTTCCAGCCCTCTTGCCGTGGGCAGGGGCAATTCCACTAGCCCAGGTTGCTTCTCTGCCACTCATGATACAACTTGCATTGGATGTTAGGAAGACATTCTTTGCTGGAAGAATGGTCAGGCATTGGAACAGGCTTTGGTCACCTTCCCTGGGTCTTCAAAGAAAGAGTAGATGTGGTACTTTGGGACTGTGTCCTCTTGTTCTGGTGCTGGTTGCCTGGGAGAAGAGACCAACCCCTTCCAGGCTACAACCTCCCTTCAGGGAATTGTAGAGAGCAATAAGGTCACCCCTGAGCCTCCTCCTCTCCAGGCTAAGCAACCCCAGCCTTCTCCTCTCCAGACTGCACAACCCCAACTCCTTCAGTCTGTCCTCACAGCAGAGCAGTTCCAGCCCTCTGCTCATCCTCCTGGCCCTTCTCTGGACACCTTCCAGCACCTCCAGATCCCTCTTGGAATAGGGGCTCCAGAACTGGATGCTGTTCTCATCTAAGTCATCTAAGAACACGCTCAGGGAATCTTGTGTGGTGTAAACCCTGCCCAGAAGCTCTGCCTGCCCCTGCTCAGCAAGGCTGTGCTTGAATACCCTGTTTGGCAGCCCGTGTTTGGTATGGATTTTACTTGATGCAGGTAGGAGCTCTAACAGAGCTTGGGGCTTTGAGATCAGCTCCTCTGCCTCTGCATGCCCACCAGCTGAGCAGCCTTTTAATAAAAGGACTTTTTCCCTCTGAACATTTCCCAATAACCTAAATGTTTTTCAGTGCACTGATGTGAAGCAAAACTGTGCTGAAATGTTCCTGTAGTGCAAACTGGGATGAAAGTCAAAACAGAGGCCAAAGCATGCAGTCAATAGCTCAGCAATCTGAACTATTTCTTCTGGACTACAGAGGATGTAGCTTCAGATCTCAGGGGAGGCTGGACCCAAAAACTGTGGGAGCTTTCCCAGTCTTCACAGCTTAGGCACCTGTGCTATGGGGACAGGCTGAGGGAGCTGGGGGTGTTCAGCCTGCAGAAGAGAAGGCTCCAGGGAGGCCAAAAAGCAGCCTGCCAGGATCTGAAGGGGCTACAAGAAGACTGCAGAGAGACTGCTTGCAAAGGCCTGCAGGGACAGGACCAGGGGCAATGGCTTCAAATTAGAGCAGAGCAGATTGAGATTGGATGTGAGGAACAAGTTCTGCCCCAGGAGGCTGCTGGAACACTGGAACAGGTTGCCCAGGGAGGTGGTTGAGGCTCCATCCCTGGAGCTCTTCAAGGTGAGGCTGGAGAGGGCTCTGGGCAGCCTGCTCCAGTGGAGGATGTCCCTGCTGAGTGCAGAGGGGTTGGGCTGGGTGAGCTTTGGAGCTCCCTTCCAGTCACTCATGTTCTGTGATTCTGTGATACTCTTCCAACTCTGCCCAATCCCACTGGGAGAAAGAGTAAGTGGCTGTGTGATGCTGAGGTGAAACCATGACACCACCTTCCTGGCCCTAAAAACTGTGGGCTTTTGTACTTGACCAAGTGTCTCTGCTGAGGTACCAAACATTCACAACATAAATTGTACATCAAAAAGAAACAGCTGCTTTTACTACTCTTTAAATGCCCCCAACAGGAGCCCTGTGTTCAGCTCTGGAGCCTCTGTGCCAGGAAGGATCTGGAGGGGCTGGAAGGTGTCCAGAGAAGGGCCAGGAGGAGGAGCAGAGGGCTGGAGCTGCTCTGCTGTGAGGACAGACTGAGGGAGTTGGGGTTGTGCAGGCTGGAGAGGAGAAGGCTCCCAGGAAACCTAATTGTGGCCTTTCAGTATCTGCAGGGGGCTCCAAGAAAGCTGGGGAGGGACTTTGGAGGTGTCAGGGAGGGATAGGACTGGGGGGGATGGAGCAAAACTAGAAGTGGGGAGATTGAGATTGGCTGTGAGGAAGAAGTTGTTGCCCATGAGGGTGGTGAGAGCCTGGCCCAGGTTGCCCAGGGAGGTGGTGGAAGCCTCCTGCCTGGAGGTGTTTGCAGCCAGGCTGGATGTGGCTGTGAGCAAGCTGCTGTAGTGTAAGGTGTCCCTGCCCATGGCAGGGGGGTTGGACCTGGGTGATCCTTGAGGTCCTTTCCAATCCTGACAGTTCTGTGAGTCTATTCCATAAGAATGAAATGGCATTTAAAGCAGAGGATGGAAAGCTGACAGTGCTTAGGGGGCACTGGGGAGAGTGACAAACAGTTTAGCAGGCTCAGCTGCTGATAAGTGGTGAATGATCGCTCTGCCTGACCAAAATGCAGGCATGATATGAGTGGCTATGGCATTTCACTGCCCTCTGAGAGCCATCACCCAGCCCCAGGGTTTATTTGCCTCCAGCAGCTGCTCTGCACCAGGCAGAGCTTTGTGTTTTAGGAGCTCTAGCCCTCGTTCTGTCGTCACTCTCCTGGCCTCTGATTTCAGCCAGTTTCAATAATCCTGGGGAACAATTCCCAACTCCAGGAACAATGATAGATAAATAAAAGGAAGTCTGTAGCATCTAGCTATTGACTTTTAAAGAGCCCTGTTCTGACCTTTCCAATCATGTGCATAAAATGGCATTGGCAGAAGGTCACACGGCAGCAAGCAGCCAAATCCTCCAGTGCTGGAAAGTCAGGGACTGTAAAGTGAAGTTTCCCATCACAGACATCCCTCTGCATTGCTATCTACCAGGCATAGCTACCATGGAATGACTGAGACATGGATCTCCACGCCAGGAGAACAGAGGAAGAGGACTCACTCTTGCTGGCAGTGACAGCAGGCAGGGCAACATCTGTCCTTCAGAGGGGTATTTCCTACAGTGAGCAAGCTGTGTCCTCAGGGCATCAGATCCTCCCCACCAGGGAAGAGACCTGGGGCGTTTCACCTTGGATCACCAAGGATTCACAGGATGTTAGAGGTTGGAAAGGAGCTCCAGAGCTCACCCAGCCCAAACCCCTGCCAGAGCAGGGTTACCCAGGGCAGGGCACACAGAACACATCCAGGGGGGGCTGGAAAGGCTCCAGAGCAGGAGACTCCACAACCTCTCTGGGCAGGCTGCTCCAGGCTCCAGCAGCCTCACACCAGAGAAGTTTCTCCTCCTGTTGAGGTGGAACCTCCTGGCTTCCAGCTTGTCCCTGTTGGTCCTTGTCCTGTCCCTGGGCACCACCAGCCAGAGCCTGGCCCCTTCCTCCTGACCCCCAGCCCTCAGCTATTGACAGACATTGATCAGCTCCCTCTCAGCCTTCTCCTCTCCACACCAATCAGCCCCAGGGCTCTCAGTCTCTCTTCACAGCAGAGCTCTTCCACTCCCTTCAGCATCCTCAGATCCTAGACTCTCTCCAGCAGGTCTCTGTCTCTCTTGAGCTGGGGAGCCCCAAACTGGACACAGCATTGCAGCTGTGGTCTCAGCAGGGCAGAGCAGAGGGGCAGCAGAACCTCCCCAGCCCTGCTGGCCACACTTTGCTTGCTGCCCCCCAGGATGCCTTTGGCTCTCTTGGCCCCAAGGGCTCCTTGTTGCCCCATGCAGAACTTGCTGCCCACCAACACCCCAAGGTCTTTCTCCCTGGACCTGCTTTCCATCAGGACAACCTCTAGCCTGCATTGGTGCCTGCTGTTGTTCTGCCCCAGATTTTTCAAGCAACTCACTCATTTCAATAATCATAGCATTCAGTTTTCATACTACTACAGAATGCTCTGGGCTGGAAGGGACCTCAAAGCTCATCCAGCCCAACCCCCTGCACTCAGCAGGGACATCCTCCACTGGAGCAGGCTGCCCACAGCCCTGTCCAGCCTCACCTGGAATAGCTCCAGGCATGAGGCCACAGCCACCTCCCTAGGCAACCTCTTGTAGTGTTCCAGCATCCTCCTGGGAATTCTGGGATAGGCCTATGGCATTCTCTTCATGGCAATGTAGGTCTGGGGCACCCCAAGCACAGAAATATGAAAGGACCTCAAAGGGATAGAAGTCACAGTATCACAGTACCACAGTATAACTAAGGTTGGAAGAGACCTCAAAGCTCATCAAGTCCAACCTGTCACCACAGACCTCATGACTAGACCATGGCTCCAAGTGCCACATCCAATCCCCTCTTGAACACCTCCAGGGATGGGGACTCCACCACCTCCCTGGGCAGCACATTCCAAGGGCTAACAACTCTCTCTGGGAAGAACTTTCTCCTCCCCTCCAGCCTAAACCTCCCCTGGCACAGCCTGAGACTGTGTCCTCTTGTTCTGGTGCTGCTTGCCTGGCAGAAGAGACCAACCCCTTCCTGGCTACAACCTCCCTTCAGGTAGTTGTAGAGGGCAATGAGGTCACCCCTGAGCCTCCTCTTCTCCAGGCTAAAGTCCTCCAAATCAGGTTTAAAAATCAAGTCCAAGATCTCCTTTGCTTGAGATCTTCTGCCTTGTTGATTTCACTTCCCAAAATGCAGGCACCTGAAGGTTATCTTCTGTCCACAACCTGATGGATTTGGTCTCTCCAGAAGTGCCATTCCTTAAAGGCTGCAAAGGGACAGCCCAGGCTTGAGTGGTGTAGTGGTTTGAGCCTTAGCTGAGAGTTAAAAGCTCAAATGGGAAAAGACTGAGAATCTCTTCCCCACTCCCCCCCCCCCTCCCCCCCACCTCCTCCCTCCAAACAGGGAGAAGGAAAAAAAAGGGGTAAGGAGCAAATCCACTAAGCAACAATCTGGAGTCAGCTTGGAAGTAGAGAGGCAAATAATTTTGTTTTCTTCAAATTATATATATATAACAATAACAGGGAAAAAAAAGGTTCACAAGGGCAAGGAACAAGAATGGATGGGAGGGGGACAGAAAAGAATAATACAAAACCAGTCTTTCTCTGAGGAGGTGCAGAGGCAGCAGGGAAAAGGATCAGGTCCTGCCACGTGACTGAGGAGCAGGAGGGCAGCTGCAGTAGCTCTCATCCAGCAGAGGCAGGAGCCAAAAGCAGATCCAACAGCTATGATGTCCTGCTTTTTATACCCTGGCTGGGCAGGGAGAGGGGAGTGGAACAGACTCAGCTTTCCCAGGGGAAACGTCCTGCAGGGAGGGTAAAGTACCTGCAAGCCCTCCCCCTGCTTTGTTCTTTTGTTGTCAGAAAGAGGCGTTAACCCACCACAGGTGGGAAAGGCACTGAGCAGTATCCCTCTGGCTGTTGTTTCCCCTCCCTGTTTAGTTTTCAGAGCAGTCTCTTCTCTCTGCTCAAATGGTCTCTTTGCAAGAGCATCCTGCCAAATTTGCCCCTTGTTAGGGAATTCCCTAATTAGTTTTAGCTCACATTTGAGAGCAGCACAGAAAACCCTAACCCAATTACAAAGCCAAAGACCAACAAGTGATTAGAATGCATTTTACCGGGGCTTGTGAAAGACTGCTGCTGCCTCTTTGGTGCCCTACATTGCTTCTTGTGCCTCTCTCTATTTAAACAGAGAGAATTTGAAATCTCCACCTCCTAACCTTCTGCTCTCCCAAACCTGACTGGAGAATTGTTCTTCTAGAAGTGTTAGAATTGTGTCTGTGCTCAAGCAGGGAGGTGCTCCCTGTGGAAGTTCTCATCATGCAGCATTCACCCAAGGAAATCATTGGGCTAGATTGTCAAAGAGAGATCATCCTCTGCATCCAAGCATTGGTAACTGGGTGTCACACAATCACAGGGTCACAGATCATATTAGGGGCTGGAAGGGACCTCCAAAGCTCATCCAGGCCAACCCCCCTGTCCGAGCAGGGGCACCCAGAGCAGGGCACACAGGAACTCATCCAGGCAGGTTTGAATATCTCCAGAGAGGGAGACTCCACAACCCCCCTGGGCAGCCTGCTCCAGGCCTCTGTCACCCTCACAGGGGAAACATTCTTCCTCCTGTGTCCATGGCACTTCCTCTGCCTCAGCTTCCACCACTGCCCCTTGTGCTGGCATTGGGCATCCCCCAGCAGAGCCTGGCTCCAGCCTCTGGGCACTCCCCCTGCACAGCTTTAGCATCAGCAAGGAGCTCACCTCTCAGGCTCCTCCTCTCCAAGCTCCAGAGCCCTCAGCTCCCTCAGGCTCTCCTCATGAGGAAGATCTTCCACTGCCTGCAGCATCTCTGTGGCTCTGTGCTGGACTCTCTCAGGCAGTTCCCTGAGGTCCTTCTTGAGCTGAGGGGCCCAGAACTGGACACAAGATTCCAGATGTGGCCTCACTAGGGCAGAGTACAGGGGGAGGAGAAACTCTCTGACCAACTCACCACAGCCCTTCTAATCCACCCCAGAATGTTCTTTGCCTTCCTGGCCATCACAGCACATTACTAACTCATGGTCATCCTTCCATCCACTAGGCCCCCCTGGATCCTTTTGTCTTCACTGCTCTCCAGCAGCTCAGTCCCCAACCTATCCTTCCCCATGGGGTTGTTCTTTCCCAGGTGCAAGACTCTCCCCTTGCCCTTGCTGAACTTCACCAAATCTCTCCCTGCCCAGCTCTCAGCCTGTCCAAGTCTCACTGAATGGCAGCACAACCTTCTGGTGTGTCAGCCACTGCACCCAGCTTGGTGCCACTTGCTGGCAGTGCCCTCTGTGCCCTTGTAATTGTGTTACTGGGCAGCTTTCCAGCCACTCTGCGCTAAGCCACAGTCTCACAGTATCACCAAGGTTGGAAGAGACCTCAAGGATCATCAAGCCCAACCTGTCACCACAGACCTCAGGACTAAACCATGGCACCAAGTGCCACATCCAATCCCCTCTTGAACACCTCCAGGCATGGGGACTCCACCACCTCCCTGGGCAGCACATTCCAATGACCAATGACTCTCTCTGGGAAGAACTTTCTCCTCCCCTCCAGCCTAAAGCTCCCCTGGCACAGCTTGAGACTGTGGACTCTTGTTCTGGTGCTGGGTCCTGGGAGAAGAGACCAACCCCCACCTGGCTACAACCTCCCTTCAGGGAGTTGGAGAGTGCAATGAGGTCTCCCCTGAGCCGCCTCTTCTCCAGGCTAAGCAACCCCAGCTCCCTCAGCCTCTCCTCACAGGGCTGTGCTCCAGACCCCTCCCCAGCTTTGTTGCCCTTCTCTGGACACCTTCAAGTGTCTCAATGTCCTTCTTAAACTGAGGAGCCCAGACCTGGGCACAGGACTCAAGGTGTGGCCTAACCAGTGCTGAGCACAGGGCACAATGACCTCCCTGCTCCTGCTGGCCACACTGTTCCTGATGCAGGCCAGGATGCCCTTGGCCTTCTTGGCCCCCTGGGCACACTGCTGGCTTTTGTTCAGGCAGCTGTCAATCAGCACCCCCAGGTCCCTCTGTGCCTGGCAGCTCTCAGCCACTCTGACCCCAGCCTGTAGCTCTGCATGGGGTTGCCATGGCCAAAGTGCAGCCCCTGGCACTTGGACTTGTTAAATCCAAGTCTGAAGAGTTCATGGTGTTGTTGAGACCCAGGTGTAAGGCTCAGTGCTTGGCATTGTTAAACCTCATCCAACTGGCCTCAGCCAATCAGTCCAGCCTGGCCAGGTCCCTCTGCAGAGTCTTCCTACCCTCCAGCAGATCAGTGTTGCCACTCATGTTAGTGCTATCAGCAAACTGAGGGAGCCTAAATCTCCTCACTCAGATCATTGATAAAGTCATCACAGAGAACTGGCCCAGCACTGAGCCCTGGGCATGCCCCTGGTGACCAACCACCCACTGGAGCTAGCTCCATTCCCCAGCCCTCCTCAGGCCCAGCCATCAGCCAGCTCTTAACCCAGTGAAGCCTCCACCTATATATTTAGAAAACCAAAACAAGTCTCAGCTCTCTTGGTTTGTTTTCTTCCCCATCTCCCATCCTGATAGCAAACACTCAGAGCACTTTGCAGCAGAAAATGCTTTCCCAGCTTGGCCTTTGTCCCGTGGTGGCACCGAAAGATCAGGCTTCACCTGGGGTGTCCCTGCTCCTCTCCTCTCTGACCTTGCTCTTTATATCACTACAATGCTCTCTGCCTCTACTTGCACTTAGAGGCTGATCTGCTGTGGAATAAATCCCTGCACAACAGGATGACCAGGAGGCAGCAATGTCCTCTTGTAGCCAAGAAAGCCAACGGCATCCTGAGGTGCAGCAAGAAGAGTGCAACAAGCAGGTGGAAGGGGATTCTCCTCCTGATGTGCTCTGTCCTGGGAAGGCCACACCTGGAGTCCACTTCTGGTCTCCCCAGTTCAAGGACTGCTTGAGAAGGTACAGCAAACTCCAGGCCAGGCAGCCTGACCTCAGTGCCAGGGAAAGTGATGGAGCAGATTATCCTGGGGGCAATAACTGCGCACCTGAAGGATGGCCAAGGGCTCAGGCCCAGCCAGCATGGATTTAGGAGGGGCAGATCCTGCCTCTCCAACCTGATCTTCCATGCCCAGGTGACTGCCTGGTGGGTGTGGGGCAGGCTGTGGATGTGGTCTGCCTGGACCTCAGCAAGGCCTTTGCCACCATCCCCCACAGCAAACTGCTGGCCAAGCTGTCAGCCCCTGGCTTGGACAGCAGCTCTCTGAGCTGGGTTAGGAACTGGCTGGAGGCTGAGCCCAGAGAGTGGTGGTGAATGGTGCCACAGCCAGCTGGCAGCCAGGCACCAGTGGTGTGCCCCAGGGAGCAGTGCTGGGCCCTGTGCTCTTTAACATCTTCATTGATGATCTGGATGAGGGGATTGAGTCAGTCATCAGCAAATTTGCAGATGACACCAAGCTGGGAGCAGATGTTGGTCAGCTGAAGGGCTCTGCAGAGGGACCTCGACCAACTGGACAGATGGGCAGAGGCCAACAGGATGGCATTCAACAAGTCCAAGTGCCAGGGGCTGCACTTTGGTCACAACAACCCCATGCAGAGCTACAGGCTGGGGTCAGAGTGGCTGAGAGCTGCCAAACAGAGAGGGACCTGGGGGTGCTGATTGACAGCTGCCTGAACATGAGCCAGCAGTGTGCCTAGGTGGCCAAGAAGGCCAAGGGCATCCTGGCCTGCATCAGGAAGAGTGTGGCCAGCAGGAGCAGGGAAGTCATTGTGCCCTGTGCTCAGCACTGCTTAGGCCACACCTTGAGTCCTGTGTCCAGTTCTGGGCCCCTCAGTTTAAGAAGGACATTGAGAGACTTGAAGGTGTCCAGAGAAGGGCAACAAAGCTGGGGAGAGGCCTTGAGCACAGCCCTGTGAGGAGAGGCTGAGGGAGCTGGGGTTGCTTAGCCTGGAGAAGAGGAGGCTCAGGGGAGACCTTCTTGCTCTCTCCAACTCCCTGAAGGGAGGTTGTAGCCAGGTGGGGGTTGGTCTCTTCTCCCAGGCACCCAGCACCAGAACAAGAGGACACAGTCTCAAGCTGTGCCAGGGGAGGTTTAGGCTGGAGGTGAGGAGAAAGTTCTTCACTGAGAGAGTTGTTAACCATTGGGATGTGCTGCCCAGGGAGGTGGTGGAGTCCCCATCCCTGGAGGTGTTCAAGAGGGGATTGGATGTGGCACTTGGTGCCATGGTCTAGTCATGAGGTCTGTGGTGACAGGTTGGACTCAATGATCCTTGAGGTCTCTTCCAACCTTGGTGATACTGTGACACTGTGATATCAGCAAAGGGCTACAGAGATGATGAGGGCACAGGAATATCTTTTCCA
This sequence comes from Melanerpes formicivorus, assembly GCF_026170545.1. Classification (NCBI taxonomy): domain Eukaryota; kingdom Metazoa; phylum Chordata; class Aves; order Piciformes; family Picidae; genus Melanerpes; species Melanerpes formicivorus. The sequence continues at coordinate 57,404 of NW_027143026.1, read as the reverse complement.
TGAAGACAGGCTGAGGCACCAGGGGCTTTTTAGACTAGAGAAGAGAAGACTGAAGGTGGGATCCCATCAGTGGTTATCATGGGCTGTCAGGAGGATGGGACCAGTCTGTTTTCAGTGGCCCCCAGTGACAGGACAAGAGGTAACAGGCAGAGATTTGCACATAGGAAGGTCATCCAAATGTGATGGGAAATTCCTCATTTTGAGGGTGGCAGAGCATTGGAGCAGGCTGCCCAGAGAGGCTGTGGAGCCTCCATCTCTGGAGTCATTCACAACCAAGCTGGATGTGCTCCTGTGTGATCTGCCCTGGGCAATCCTGCTCTGGCAGGGGGGTGGAAGAGGATATCCAGAGGTTCCTTCCAGCCCCTGTCACTCTGTGACTCAGTGGCACAGCACTCCTGTCTTGTGACTTTCATCTTGCTACTGCTTTGCCCTTTCTCATTTCCCATCAAATCTTCCATGACCTCCTACTGAGTTTTTTAGTGCTCAATGCATATATGGACATTGCTTTATGCAAAGAAGGAAGTGGACTGGCAGCTTGCTGCCTCCAAGGGTGCCCAATTTCTGCTTCCATGCCATCTTTATGCAAAGAGAGTAGAAACTGGGTTCTGATAATTCCACCTAGAGATCGTGATCAGCAGTTTCCAAGGTATGAAAAGGAGATGGGCAAACGACTAAGAAAAAGGAAGAAAGTAAAACCAGACTGATTGGGTCAGTCTCCACAGGTGGGGGTTGGTCTCTTCTCCCAGGCAAGCAGCACCAGAACAAGAAGACACAGTCTCAAGCTGTGCCAAGGGAGGTTTAGGCTGGAGGTGAGGAGAAAGTTCTTCCCAGAGAGAGTTGCTGGCCATTGGGATGTGCTGCCCAGGGAGATGGTGGAGTCCCCATCCCTGGAGGTGTTCACAAAAGGCCTGGATGTGTCACTTGGAGCCATGGTTTAGTTGTCAGGAGGTGTTAGGTATTAGGTGATAGGTTGGGCTTGATGATCTCTGAGGTCTTTTCCAACGTGGTTGATTCTGTGATTCTAGGAAGAAACAGTTAATTGGGTTTTGTATCTTTTTCTTCATACGTAGATAAAGCATTGCTGTAGGTGGTTGTGTCTGTGGCCTCAGGACTATACTAATTGTTGGCCTATTCAGCAATTAGGAGACTTGGACCAGAATTCTAATCATTAGCCAGGGAACCTGGAAATGCATTTTCTTCACAGAATCACTGAATGCTAGGGGTTGGAAGGGAGCTCCAGGGCTCATCCAGTCCAACCCCCTGCCAAAGCAGTGCACCCAGAGTAGTCCACTCAGGAATGCACCCAGATGGGTTGGGAAAGGCTCCAGAGCAGGAGGCTCCACAACCTCTCTGGGCAGCCTGCTCCAGGCACCAGCACCCTCACCCCAAAGAAGTTTCTCCTCGTGTTGAGCTGAAACCTTCTCTGTTCCAGTTTGTCTCCATTGTTCCTTGGCTTATTGCTGTGCACCAAACAAAAGAGCTTGGCCCCCTCCCCTTGACCCCCCAGCCCTCAGCTATTGACAGACATTGATCAGATCCCTCTCAGCCTTCTCCTCTCCACACCAATCAGCCCCAGGGCTCTCAGTCTCTCTTCACAGCAGAGCTCTTCCACTCCCTTCAGCATCCTCACAGCCTGCCCTGCACTCTCTCCAGCAGCTCTCTGTCTCTCTTGAGCTGGGGAGCCCCAAACTGGACACAGCATTGCAGCTGTGGTCTCAGCAGGGCAGAGCAGAGGGGCAGCAGAACCTCCCCAGCCCTGCTGGCCACACTTTGCTTGCTGCTCCCCAGGATGTCTTTGGCTCTCTTTGCCCAAGGGCTCCTTGCTGGCCCATGCACAACTTGCTTTCCCATGGAGCTGCTGTCCAGCAGGGCAGCCCTTAACCTGTCCTGGCTGTCCTGTCTGCTGCCAGGAGAACATGCAGGCTTGCAGGCTCTTATCACCCTGGGGAAGAGTTGAGGCTGGAGCTTGGACTTGGCAATGCCTGGAGCTGCCCAACTGGGGCCTGGAGCTGCCAATTTTTGGTGTCACAGTGGTGTGGTGTGGAGGGTAGAGAGGCTTGGCAGGGAGCAGGCAGGGAGGCTGGACACAGCATTGCAGTATTCTTCAGTGGTTTTTTTTTACCTCTGTTTCTTTTCTCAGCACATCCAGATGGAGGGAGCTGCTCTACAGGGCACTGCTGCTTCATGGGTTCTGGTCAATATTTATGTGCAGAAGTTACATTTCAATGAAGTGGCTGACAAGCCCCAAAGGCTTCCACCTGCTCTGGACACACAGCATTGTGCTCCCTCATTTCTTGGCTTCTATTCAATCAACCAACTTGAGCTGTGTGCTTTCCAGGCATTGTGACAGAGAAAATGTCTCATTGGATGCAAAAGGAGTGTGGGGTGCTGGTTGTTTCACCTTTGTGACTCAGGAATTAGTATTGATGTAATTAGACTGCAGTGCAGGGATGTGGCTCTGCTAAGTGTAACTGAATGGTTAAGTGCTACTGAATGCTCTCTCATGTCAGCATTCCTAGCAGGAAAAAGAAAGAAAGGAAATAAAGTAAGGGAAGGAGCTGGGAATTTGCAGCTCAGAGTAGGAAGGGAGGGAGGGAAGAAGGGAGGGAGGGAAGAAGGAAGGGAGGGAAGAAAGGAGGGAGAGAAGGAGGGGAGGAGGAAGGGAAGAAGAAGGAAGGGAAGGGAGGGAGGGAAGGAGGAAGGGGAAAAGGAAGAAGGGAGGAAGGAAAGGAAGGTAGGAAGGAAAGGGAAGAAGGGAAGGGGGAAGGGAGGGAAGAAGGAAAGAAGGAAGAAAGGGAAGGAGGGAGGGAAAAAGGAAGGAAGGAGGGAGGAAGGGAGGAAAAAAGGGGGCCAAGGGAAGAGGTGAGGAAGGAAAGGAAGGTAGGAAAGAAGGGAGGGGGGGAAAGGAGGGAGGAAGAAAAGAAGGAAGGGAGGAAGGAAAGGAAGGTAGGAAGGAAGGGAGGGGAGTAAGGAAGGGAGGGGGGAAAGGAGGGAGGAAGAAAAGAAGGAAGGGAGGGAAGAAGGGAGAGAGGGAGGGAGGTGGGGGGAGTGATGGAGGGAGAAAGGAAGGGAGGGAAGAAATGAGGGAGGAAAGGAGAGAAGGAAGAAGGAAAAGAGGGAGGAAGGGAGGGATGAAGGGAGGAGGGAGGAAAGCAGGGAGTGTGGTAAGGAGGGAGAGAGTGAAGGAGGGAAAGAAAGAGGGAAGAAGGAAGGATGGAAGGGTGCTGTTTTGCTTTGGTTTGCTGTGTCAGCTCTCCATCTGCTCTGCTGAGGGGCATACAAGATGCTGCCTAGAACCAACCCAGTTTGCCAAATCCATGGGGCCAAGAGTTGTTTTGCTGCAAATGGGCTCTTCAGGGAAGCTGTTAAAGAGCCAGCAGGTACAGATCCACAGATCCACAGATCCACAGCATGGGCTGGGGTGGAAGGGACCTTCAAGATCATCCAGTTCTGACATTGCAGCCATGGGCAGGCACACCTCCCACAGGCCCAGGTCTCTTGGGGCTTCCCCATTAAGCCACACAAGTAAGTAAGGGCACACCTTGAGTCCTGTGTCCAGTTCTGGGGCTCTCAGCTTAGGAAAGATGTTGAGATGCTGGAAGGTGTCCAGAGAAGGGCAACAAGGCTGGGGAGGGGTCTGGAGCACAGCCCTGTGAGGAGAGGCTGAGGGAGCTGGGGTTGCTTAGCCTGGAGAAGAGGAGGCTCAGGGCAGACCTTCTTGCTCTCTACAACTCCCTGAAGGGAGGTTGTAGCCAGGTGGGGGTTGGTCTCTTCTCCCAGGCAGCCAGCACCAGAACAAGAGGACACAGTCTCAAGCTGTGCCAGGGGAGGTTTAGGCTGGAGGTTAGGAAGAAGTTCTATACAGAGAGATTGGCCATTGGGATGTGCTGCCCAGGGAGGTGGTGGAGTCACCATCCCCGGAGGTGTTTAAGAAGAGCCTGGATGAGGCACTCAGTTTAGTTGTCAGGGGGTCTTAGGTCATAGGTTGGACTTGATGATCTCTGAGGCCTTTTCCAGCCTGGTTGATTCTATGACTCCATGGTTCTGTGACTTTCTGGGTAGACAAAGCCAAGGGAATGTGGAGAGGGCTGATGCAAAGCCTGTGAAAGATGGATGCAAAGAGTTCTCCTAATAGGCCCCAAGCTGGCTGAATTCCAGGCTGAATCTACAGAAGGAGATTGTTTGTAGGAAATTGCTGTGCAGCCAAGCAAGAAATTGCAGCTGGGGAGACTTGTTTTCCTTTCTCCCTGTTTTAGGCCAACTTCCCTTAAAATATTGAAGTTCCTTATTTCTGCACCATTGTGGAATCCAATTGACTTTATGATCACATTAAAAAAACCACAGATAAAACAACTATCCATCTATCTGTAGTGTGGAGCTTCTCATCTGCCAGCCCTGGCAGAGGCAAGCACAGAGAATGCAATACTTCTCCTTCTGGAACACCACAGAGATGATTGTGTTCAGAACTGGGTGATTATGATAATGATTCACCTGCAGTATCTGCATGGAAGGGTGGTGATGGAAGCCACTGCTCAGGCTCTGAGCCAGCAGCCAGCCAGAAGCATTCAGAAATCACAGTTTGTTTTCTTTTCACTCTCTGCAATTGCTTTTTTTTTCCCCTTAAAACACAGCCCTAAGGGTGCCTCCTGCTCCAGTGCTCCTGCTCTATTGATTGGACGGGAGCACACTGTGATGGGTTAGGAACTGGCTGGAGGCTGAGCCCAGAGAGTGGTGGTGAATGGTGCCACAGCCAGCTGGCAGCCAGGCACCAGTGGTGTGCCCCAGGGAGCAGTGCTGGGCCCTGTGCTCTTTAACATCTTCATTGATGATCTGGATGAGGGCATTGAGTCCATCAGCAGTAAATTTGCAGATGACACCAAGCTGGGGGCAGGAGTTGATCTGCTGGAGGGCAGAGAGGCTCTGCAGAGAGACCTGGACAGGCTGGGCAGAGGGGCAGAGGCCAAGGGCAGGAGATTGAACACATCCAAGTGCCAGGTGCTGCACATTGGCCACAGCAACCCCAGGCAGTGCTACAGGCTGGGGTCAGAGTGGCTGAGAGCAGCCAGGCAGAGAGGGACCTGGGGCTGCTGGTTGATGGTAGGCTGAACATGAGCCTGCAGTGTGCCCAGACAGCCAAGAAGGCCAAGGGCATCCTGGCCTGCATCAGGAATAGTGTGGCCAGCAGGAGCAGGGAAGTCATTCTGCCCCTGTACACTGCACTGCTTAGGCCACACCTTGAGTCCTGTGTCCAGTTCTGGGCTCCTCAGTTTAGGAAGGAGATTGACTTGCTGAAAGGTGTCCAGAGAAGGGCAACAAGGTTGGTGAGGGTTTTGGAACACAGCCCTGTGAAGAGAGGCTGAGGGAGCTGGGGTTGCTTAGCCTGGAGAAGAGGAGACTCAGGGGTGACCTTATCACTCTCTACAAATACCTGAAGGGAGGTTGTAGCCAGGTGGGGGTTGGTCTCTTCTCCCAGGCATGCAACCAGCACCAGAACAAGAGGACACAGTCTCAGGCTGTGCCAGGGGAAGTTTAGGCTGGAGGTTAGGAGGTAGTTCTACACAGAGAGAGTGATTGCCCATTGGAATGTGCTACCCAGGGAGGTGGTGGAGTCACCATCCCTGGAGGTGTTCAGGAGGAGACTTGATAGGGTGCTTGGTGCCATGGGTTAGTTGATTAGGTGGTGTTGGATGATAGGTTGGATGTGATGATCTTGAAGGTCTCTTCCAACCTGGTCTATTCTATTCTATTCTATTCTATTCTATTCTATTCTATTCTATTCTATTCTTGGTTTTTTGTGTCTTGCCCAGGCTCTGAGCCTGCAAGAGGCTTCCCAGCTCCCTCTCCCTGTCCCTGTCCCTCTTCCTCTCTCCCTCTCTCCCTCTCTCCCTCTCTCCCTCTCTCCCTCTCTCCCTCTCTCCCTCTCTCCCTCTTTCCCTCCCTCCCCCTCTCCCTCTCCCTCCCCCTCTCCCCCCTCTCCCCCTCTCCGCCTCTCCACCTTTCCCCCTCTCCCCCTGAACCCCTCTCTCCCTCTTCCCTCCCTCTCTCTCCCTTTCCCCTCCCTCTCTGCTGTTCCATCCACATTATTCTGTCAATGACTAGCCTGGCTCTGATCTTTGGTCTCCTTTGTGCCTTTAATTTCACAACACAGAAATGTCCAAGTAAGAACTGAGTCTCTCTTGCCCTCTGCACCGAGACAGCTCCCCTAAGAGCTTCTGGAGCCTCCTTCTCTGGAGGCTTTCAAGCCCTGTCTGGCTGTGTTCCTGTGTGACCTGCTGGAGGTGAGCATGCTTTGGCAGCAGGGTTGGCCTGGATGAGCTCTGGAGGTCGCTTCCAACCCCTCACAGCCTATGGTGCTATAGAATAGAATAGAATAGAATAGAATAGAATAGAATAGAATAGAATAGAATAGAATAGAATAGAATAGAATAGAATAGAATAGACCAGGTTGGAAGAGACCTTCAAGATCAGTGCATCCAACCTATCATCCAACACCACCTAATCAACTAACCCATGTAACCAAGCACCCTGTCAAGTCTCCTCCTGAACACCTCCAGTGATGGCGATTCCACCACGACAAAAGCCCAGCCAAGAGCAGTGGAAAGGATTCAGTCCTCCTTAGTGTGCAAGCCCACAGACCAGCATTCCCTCCTTGCTATCTCTGAGCAACTCAGATGTCACCAAAACGCTCTCTCAAGCTCCTGAAGGTCTCCTCCAGTGTCACACCAGCGTGTGAGGTCTGACACCGCTGTGCCTAAGCTCATGCATGGATTTAGCAGCTGAGCTCTTTATTCCTGATCTGCTTAGTGATCTTTTCTTATTGCCGCCCACCTGGGCTTGCCTGCATTTAGCAGAGCAATGTGAAGGCTTCCAGAGCTTCATTTGGTGTTTGCCCAGAATATGGAACAGCCATCAGAGAGCTCTGATCTAATCTTGTGCTTCTAGGGGGGGTGGGGGTATTTTAACTCATGATTTGCATTGCAGAGAGTCTGAAGCCTTCAGAGTGAGGAAAATAACACCAACAAAAACCCCAACCAACCAACTTCTATTTAATACTTCAAGTGAAAGAGGCAGGTGGCAGGACCTTTGCTCTGGATGGTTGGAGCTTTTGTCAGGACACTCTCTAGGAAGAGAGCAATAATTAAGGTAAGAGGGAGTGCTGGGTCTGTGTTTCCTTCACATCTTGAATTTCTTTCTGTTATCACAGAATCACAGAAGGTTAGAGACCAGAAGGGACCTCCCATGCCAGAGCAGGGGCACCCAGAGCAGCTCACACAGGAACACAGCCAGGTGGGGTTGAAAGAGCTCCAGAGAGGGAGACTCCACAACCCCCCTGGGCAGCCTGCTCCAGGGCTCTGGCACCCTCACAGGGAAAAAGTTCTCCCTCCTGTGTCCATGGCACTTCCTCTGCCTCAGCTTCCACCACTGCCCCTTGTGCTGGCATTGGGCATCCCCCAGCAGAGCCTGGCTCCAGCCTCTGGGCACTCCCCCTGCACAGCTTTAGCAGCAGCAAGGAGCTCACCTCTCAGGCTCCTCCTCTCCAAGCTCCAGAGCCCTCAGCTCCCTCAGGCTCTCCTCAGGAGGAAGATCTTCCACTGCCTGCAGCAGCTTTGTGGCTCTGTGCTGGACTCTCTCAAGCAGTTCCTTGAGCTCCTTCTTGAGCTGAGGGGCCCAGAACTGGACACAAGATTCCAGCTGTGGCCTCCCCAGGGCAGAGTAGAGGGGGAGGAGAACCTCTCTGACCTACTGACCACAGCCCTTCCAATCCACCCCAGGATGCCCTTGGCCTGCTTGGCCACCACAGCACATTGCTGGCTCATGGTCAGCCTTCCACCCACCAGGACCCCCAGCTCCTTATCCCCTTCACTGCTCTTCACCAGCTCAGTCCCCAACCTCTCCTGCTCCCTGGGGTTGTTCTTTCCCAGGTGCAAGACTCTCCCTTTGCCCTTGTTTGATTTCATTCACTTTGTCCCTGCCCAGCTCTCAGCCTGTCCAGGTCTGGCTGCATGGCAGCACAGCCCTCCTGTGTCAGCCACTGCTCCCAGCTGGGTGCCATCAGCAAACCTGCTGGCAGTGCCCTCTGTGCCTCATCCAGGTCATTGATGAGGATATTGAACAGCTCTGGTCCCAGTCCTGACCCCTGAGGGACTCCACTAGAGACAGGCTTCCAGCTAGACTCTGCCCCATTGACCACAACTCTCTGACTTCTTCCCTTCAACCAGTTCCCATCCTCCTCACTCCCTGATCATCCACGCCACACTGCCTGAGATCAGCTGGGAGGATGCTGGGCAGCAAACTGCATCAGACACCACAGGCTCTGTGCATTCCCTGGCAGCTGTTGGCTACATTTGCATATTTCTCCCTCTTTTTCTCATTTTAATAAGGAAATGCAGGGCTGGCTGATGAACCTCTTGCACTTGTTCATTGCTGTGCAAAGCTGTGTGATGCACCTTGGAGATTTACAGCTGCTCTCAGCCATATCCTATGTACAGGTAGGGAAAGAGTCTTGGATATCACAGTATCACTAAGGTTGGAAAAGACCTCAAAGATCAAGTCCAACCTGTTACCACAGACCTCATGACTAGAGCATGGCTCCAAGTGCCACATCCAATCCCCTCTGGAACCCCTCCAGGGATGGGGACTCCACCACCTCCCTGGGCAGCACATCCCAATGGCCAACAACTCTCTCTGGGAAGAACTTTCTCCTCACCTCCAGCCTAAACCTCCCCTGGCACAGCTTGAGACTGTGTCCTCTTGTTCTGGTGCTGGCTGCTTGAGAGAGGAGACCAACTCCCTCCTGGCTACAACCTCCCTTCAGGGAGTTGTAGAGGGCAATGAGGTGTCCCCTGAGCCTCCTCTTCTCCAGGCTAAGCAACCCCAGCTCCCTCAGCCTCTCCTCACAGGGCTGTGCTCCAGGCCTCTCACCAACCTTGTTAGAAAGAGAGAATGGTTTGTGTTGTAAGAGACCTTAAAAGATCATCCAGTTCCAACCCTCCCTGCCATGGGCAGGGTCACCTCACCCTGGACCAGGTTGCTCAAGGCCTCATCCTTTTCATCCTCATAAGTCTCCAGCAGACTCTCTCCAGCAGGTCTCTGTTTCTCTTGAGCCCCAAACTGGACACAGCATTGCAGCTGTGGTCTCAGCAGGGCAGAGCAGAGGGGCAGCAGAACCTCCCCAGCCCTGCTGGCCACACTTTTCTTGCTGCTCCCCAGGATGCCCTTGGCTCTCTTGGCCCCAAGGGCTCCTTGCTGTCCCATGCAGAGCTTGCTGCCCACCAGCACCCCAAGGTCTTTCTCCATGGAGCTGCTTTCCAGCAGGACAACCCCTGCTCTGTTCTGGTGCCTGCTGCTGTTCGTCCCCCATGCAGCACTCTGTGTTTGTCCTTACTGAACTCCTGGAGGTTCCTCTTCACCAAGACTAGTTCCAGCACTAATCTTAGTCAAAACCACCAGCCCACTCACCCACCCACCTGCCCTAGGAGTGTACCTCACTGCTATGTACTGGATGCCTTGTTAGTGCTTCATTGAGTCTGCTGGGTGAGAGGGAACCAAAATAGAAAATGTCATCTTGAATCCAACTTTTTCCTTGCAAGCTTCCTATGTTCATGCAGTCATAGATCTGCAACAAATGGGAATGAGATCATCTATGAGATCACAGAGTACAGGGTGCTAGGAGTTGGAAGGGACCTCTGGAGAGAATAGAATAGAATAGAATAGAATAGAATAGAATAGAATAGAATAGAATAGAATAGAATAGAATAGAATAGAATAGAATAGAATAGAATAGAATAGAATAGAATAGAATAGAATAGAATAGAATAGAATAGAATTAACCAGGTTGGAAGGAACCTCTGGAGATAGGATAGGATAGGATAGGATAGGATAGGATAGGATAGGATAGGATAGGATAGGATAGGATGGAATGGAATGGAAAGGAACGGAACGGAACGGAATAGAATAGAATAGAATAGAATAGAATAGAATAGAATAGAATAGAATAGAATAGAATAGAATAGAATAGAATAGAATAGACCAGGTTGGAAAAGACTTTCAAGATCATCGTGTCCAACCTATCAACCAATCCAACATCACCTAAACAACTAAACCATGGCACCAAGCACCCTATCAAACTCTCCCAGTCCAACCCCCTGCCAGAGCAGGAGCAGAGAATCCAGCACAGGTCACACAGGAACACATCCAGACAGGGCTGCAAAGGCTCCACAGAAGGAGACTCCACAACCTCTCTGGGCAGCCTGCTCCAGGCCTCTGGGACCCTCACAGGCAAGAAGTTCCTCCTCATGCTGAGCTGGAACCTCCTGTCCTGCACTTTCCATCCATTGTTCCTTGTCTTATCCCAGGGTGCAGCTGAGCAGAGCCTGTCCCTGTCCCCTCCCTCCTGACCCCCAGCCCTCAGCTATTGATAGACGTTGATCAGATGCCTCTCAGCCTTCTCCTCTGCAGACTGAACAGCCCCAGGGCTCTCAGCCTCTCCTCCCCAGGCAGTGCTGCAGTCCCTTCAGCATCCTTGGAGCCCTGCCTTGGACTCTCTCCAGCAGATCCCTGTCCCTCTTGAAGATGCAAGAAACCCTGCCAGTGTGAGCACACTGAGTGACACTCTCAGAGACAAATGCAGGTAAGAGGCAGCAATGGTGAAAAGTAAAACAAACAAGCAAAAAAGTCATCCAGAGATTAAAGCTCTGGAGGAAACTTTGGCAAAGCAAACCAAAGAGCTCCTGTAAAACATGACAAACATAAAAATAGAGGCTGGAGCTGCTGGCTAAAGATAGAGTGGGTTTAATGCCTTCAGCAAACAGATGGCTCTGAAGACATGGCAAAATGTGGTTTGTGCAGCCCCACAAGAAGCTCTTCCAAACGTTCTGTGAGTGGTGCTGACACAGTTAGATGTGACCTGGGGATGGGTTCAGATAGCTTGAAGTGAAAACTCTTCATTGAATTGAAAAGAAGCATTAAGAGCAAAATCAAACAGGGGAAAACAAAACTAAACATTAGAAATGTCACAGGATCACCAAGTTTGGAAGAGACCTCGAGGATCATCAAGTCCAACCTGTCACCACAGACCTCATGACTAGACCATGGCACCAAGTGCCACATCCAATCCCCTCTTGAACACCTCCAGGGATGGGGGCTCCACCACCTCCCTGGGCAGCACATTCCAATGGCTAAGAACTCTCTCTGGGAAGAACTTTCTCCTCACCTCCAGCCTAAACTTCCCCTGGCACAGCTTGAGACTGTGTCCTCTTGTTCTGCTGCTGGTTGCCTGGCAGAAGAGACCAACCCCCACCTGGCTACAACCTCCCTGCAGGGAGTTGCAGAGAGCAAGAAGGTCTCCCCTGAGCCTCCTCTTCTCCAGGCTAAGCAACCCCAGCTCCCTCAGCCTCTCCTCACAGGGCTGTGCTCCAGACCCCTCCCCAGCTTTGTTGCCCTTCTCTGGACACCTTCCAGCATCTCAATATCCTTCCTAAACTGATGTCCCCAGAACTAGACACAGGACTCAAGGTGTGGCCTAACCAGTGCTGAGCACAGGGCACAATGACCTCCCTGCTCCTGCTGGCCACACTCTTCCTGATGCAGGCCAGGATGCCATTGGCCTTCTTGGCCAGCTGGGCACACTGCTGGCTCCTGTTTAGCTGCTGCCACCCAGCACCCCCAGGTCCCTTTCTGCCTGGCTGCTCTCAGCCACTCTGACCCCAGTCTGTAGCACTGCCTGGGGTTGTTGTGGCCCAAGTGCAGAACCCAGCACTTGGATTTGTTGAATGCCATCCTGTTGGACTCTGCCCATCTGTCCAGCCTGTCAAGGTCCCTCTGCAGAGCTCTCCTGCCCTCTAACAGATCCCTACCTACCCCCATGTCTGTTTTGGGGACTGAAACCTGTGCACCACATTCCTGGCAGTGGTTTCCATGAGAGCCAAGGATGCTGCCCAGATGATTCTATGCTTCTCACACTGGAGTGCAGCTACATTTCTCTAAGGAACTGTGAGAATTATGGTTGTGATCCACTTCTGTCTTGCTCCAGCCCTATTCTGCTGCAGACTCAGCTTGGTTTAATAGCTGTGTGGGGCTGGAGTAATTTGCTGATGAAGGTAGCCTGTGATCTGCAGATTAATAAGCAAAGGAAAGGCTTTCAGGTGTCTGTTTCATAGAAAACCACACTGTGTAGATTTACAGAGTGGCTTAAGTTGGAAATGACCTTAAAGCTCATCCAGTTCCAACCCCTGGCATGGGCAAGGAACTCCTTCTGCAGCCCAGGTTGCTCAAGGCCTCATCCAACCTGGCCTTGAACAGCTCCAGGGAGGGGATATCCACAGCCTCCCTGGGCAGCCTGTGCCAGTGTCTCACCACCCTCACTGCAAAGAATTTCTTCATAATCTCCAGACTAAATCTCCCCTCCTCAAACTTAAAGCCATTCCCTGGCATCCTGTCACTCCCAGCCCTTGTCAGATGTCCCTCCCCAGCTCTCCTTCAGGTACTGGAGGGCTGCTCTAAGGTCTCCCTGGAGCCTTCTCTTCTCCAGACTGTACAGCCCCAACTCTCCCAGCCTGTCCCTATAGGCAAAGCTCTCCAGCCTCTGATCATCTTGGTGGCCTCCTGTGGACCTGCTCCAGCAGTTCCATGTCCATCTTATGCTGGGGGAGCCTGACCTGGTCTCAGGGCTGCAGGGGGAGCCTCAGCAGAGCAGAGCAGAGGGGCAGAATCACTTTGTATTACTAAATTACTACAAATCACTTCTGTTGTTAACAATCCCTGTGAGGAGAGGCTGAGGGAGCTGGGGTTGCTTAGCCTGCAGAAGAGGAGGCTCAGGGGAGACCTCATTGCTCTCTCCAACTCCCTGAAGGGAGGTTGTAGCCAGGTGGGGGTTGGTCTCTTCTCCCAGGCAGGCACCCAGCACCAGAACAAGAGGACACAGTCTCAAGCTGTACCAGGGGAGGTTTAGGCTGGAGGGGAGGAGAAAGTTCTTCCCAGCAAGAGAGACTGGCCATTGGAATGTGCTGCCCAGGGAGGTGGTGGAGTCCCCATCACTGGAGGTGTTTAGGAAGAACCTGGCTGAGGCACTTGGTGCCATGGTTTAGTTTATTAGGTGGTGTTGGGTGAGAGGTTGGACTTGATGATCTTGAAGATCTTTTTCAACCTGGCTGATTCTATTCTATTCTATTCTATTCTATTCTATTCTATTCTATTCTATTCTATTCTATTCTATTCTATTCTATTCTATTCTATTCTATTCTATTCTAACCTCCCTCTAAACCAGGCCAACAGAATCCAGGCCATTGGAAAGTGCTGCCCAGGGAGGTGGTGGAGTCCCCATCCCTGGAGGTGTTCAAGAGGGGATTGGATGTGGCACTTGGAGCCATGGTTTAGTAGTCAGGAGGTGCTGGGTGACAGGTTGGACTTGATGAGCTCTGAGATCTTTTCCAACCTTACTGTTGCTATGATTTGCCACATAGAGTTTTCCTGCTTTCCCTGTTTCAAATCAACCAAGCTGCCATAGCAGTTGTCTGCACAAACAGCTTCACATTTCTATAGCAACTATCTTGCTACAGAAAGCTTTGCAAGCATTCATTATTAGTAGTTGTGTTTATTACCCATGTGCCTAAGGCAGCAGCCAATTTCACTGCATCCAAAACTTAACCTACTAAGTTATTGACTGTGCTGGGATGACAACCAGGAAACCTTTAACTACTTTGTATGGGTGCTCTGTAGTATGCCTGACTTTTATCTTCTTGGGCTTAGGGAGGAGCTTCATTACCTTGGTTAATGATTTAGCTCCTGTTCTCCACTAGGTAACAAGAGGCTTTTGCCCTCCTACTGTCACAAGCTCTGAGTGTCATGGTTTAATGAGTGCACTGATTGCTCTGTTGCTCCAAAAGAGGCAAAAGGCAAACTGATCACACAAAGGATTGGATAGGGGGGAAAGTTTAACTGGAAAGGCTGGGGTTGCTTAGCCTGGAGAGGAGGAGGCTCAGGGGAGACCTCATTGCTCTCTGCAACTCCCTGAAGGGAGGTTGTAGCCAGGTGGGGGTTGGTCTCTTCTCCCAGGCAGGCAGCACTAGAACAAGAGGACACAGTCTCAAGCTGTGCCAGGGGAGGTTTAGGCTGGAGGGGAGGAGAAAGTTCTTCCCAGCAAGAGAGATTGGCCATGGGGATGTGCTGCCCAGGAAGGTGGTGGAGTCCCCATCCCTGGAGGTGTTTAGGAAGAGCCTGGCTGAGGCACTTGGTGCCATGGTTGAGTTGATCAGATGGTGTTGGGTGAGAGGTTGGACTCTATGATCTTGAAGATCTTTTTCAACCTGGCTGATTCTATTCTAACCTCCCTCTAAACCAGGCCAACAGAACCCAGGCCTCCATGCTCCCCTCCCTACCAAGGCTCTCTACCCTCCATGCCACAAAGGTTTGTGTCAGGGCACAAGATTCAGCTTGGCAACTTCAGGCCCTAATTAAGCTTCTGTAAGTCTTAGTGATAGCATTGCCAATGCCAGCACCAGCCCCCACTCCCCTGCCAGGGAGGTGAGAACCTGCTTGTCCTTCCTGGGTGGAGAAAGGCAGGGAAAAGGGAAGGAACTAACTGTAAAGGGAGGGGAAAGGGAAGGAACTAGTTGTAAAGGGAGGGGAAAGGGAGGAATGAGCTGTAAAGAGAGGGGAAAGGGAAAGAATTGGTTGTAAATGGAGGGGGGAAAGGGAAGGAATTAGCTGCAAAGGGAGGGGAAAGGGAAGGAACTAGCTGTAAAGGGAGGGGAAAAGGGAAGGAACTGGCTGGAAAGGGAGGGGAAAGGGAAAGAACTGGCTGTAAAGGGAGGGGAAAAGGGAAGGAACTGGCTGGAAAGGGAGGGGAAAGGGAGGAACTAGCTGTAAAAGGAGGGGAAAGGGAAAGAATTGGCTGTAAAGGGAGGTGAAAAGGGAAGGAATTAACTGTAAAGGGAGGGGAAAGGGAAGGAACTAGCTGTGAAGGGAGGGGAAAGGGAAGGAACTAGCTGTAAAAGGAGGGGAAGACTGAAGGAACTAGCTATAAAGGGAGGGGAAAGGGAAAGAATTGGCTGTAAAGGGAGGGGAAAAGGCAAGGAACTAGCTGTAAAGGGAGGGGAAAAGGGAAGGATCTAGCTGTAAAGGGAGGAGAAGAGGGAAGAAACTATCTTTAAAGGGAGGGGAAAGGGGAAGGAACTAGCTGTAAAGGGAGGGAAAAGGGAAGGAACTAACTTTGCAGCCAAATTCATAGGGCTGCAGGACTTATGGGTATGACATACAAAGGTTACACTCTCAGGCACACCTCCTGGACCTTCTAGCTCCTCTGGAGGTCTGCACTTTGTGGTTCTAAGGGCACCTATAGCTTCAAACTGCCACAGATAGTGTGCCACAGTCAGCAGCTGAGAGCACAGCAGCACCTCTCCTTCCATGCTCTATGAGCTCAGCGCTGGCCTCTGCACCCAGGTGGAATCAAAGAAAGGAATCAGCTGATTGATGACCTTGATGAAGACACAGAGTGTGTCAGCACTAAGGTCACAGACCACACCAAGTTGGGTGTCAGTGTTCACCTGCACCAGGGTAGGGAGGCTCTACAGAGTGGATTCCATGGTCAATGCTACCAGGAGGAGCATCAACCAGGCCAAGTGCCAGGGCCTGAACCTGGGGCACAACAACCCCAAGCAATGCTGCAGGCTTGGGGCAGTATGGCTGGAAAGCTGCTGGCAGAAAGGGACCTGGGGGGGCTGATAGACAAGCAGCTGAACAGGAGCCAGCAGTGTGCCCAGGGGGCCAAGAAAGCCAAAGGCCTTCTGGCTGGGATCAGCAATGCTGTGTCCAGCAGGAGCAGGGAGGGGATTGTGCCCTGGGACACAGCTCTGGGGAGGCCACACCTGGAGTGCTGGCTTCAGTTCTGGGCACCTCAGTACAAGAGAGATGTGGAGGTGCTGGAGCCAGGGCAGAGCAGGGCAAGGAAGCTGGGAAGGGCCTGGAGAATGAATCTGATGAGGAGAGACTGAAGGAGTTGGGGATGGTTAGCTTGAACAAGAGGAAGCTGAAGGGAGACCTCTTGGCTGTCTATAACTACCTGAAAGGAGGCTGTGGAGAGGTTGGTGCTGGCCTCTTCTCACAGGTAATTAATGATAGGACAAGAGGGAATGGCCTCCAGCTGATTCAGGGTAGGTTTAGACTGGACAGTAGGAAATAGTTTTTCATGGCAAGAGTGGTCAGGGACTGGAATGTGCTGCCCAGGGAGGTGGTGGAGTCCCCAAGCCTGGCTGTGTTTAATGGTGGCTTGAATGTGGTGCTTGGGGCTCTGGTTTAGGGTGAACCTTGCAGAGTAGGGCTCTGGATTGGACTTGGTGATCCTGAGGGTGTTTTCTAAGCTGAATGCTTCTGTGATTCTGTGGTTCTGTTGTTTTCCTCTTTGTTTGCTGGATTTAAAAAGGTATCATGGTAGAAAATGAATTGCCAGGGAGACAGAATCAATGCCAGAGGGTACTGCAGGTGTGCCTCTTCTTGTTCTCTAAGCTGCAGCACTGCCAGAGAAAGTCTCTGACAAAACATTCTTTGGTTTTCTTGCTTTAAGAACACTCCAAGGAATGGTTCTTAGAAGCAACTGATGGTCAGTGGCAGCCACCCAGCTGCCAGATACCATCAGAAAGAAAAGAAAAGGAGCAAATGTGCAAAGACCAGTGGCAGGTGCTGCAGTTTGGAGGGGGAGCAGCAGCCTGGTCCCTGACTGCAAAGGCTGAAAGCAAATAAATAACCCTTGGATGTAGAAGAAAATTAATGCTAAGGTCTGTAGAATTCATTGGATTGCTAATGGGGCTATAGAGTGGAGGCAGGAAGAGTTATCTCTCTCTTCCTCTTCTGTTGCTGCTGCTTGCAGCTTCTCTCCCTCTCTGCCATGGCCTTGCCGGGGGACCTCTGTTTTGACTGCTGTGTGAGGCAATGGGAAGGAGAGAGGGAGAGGGGGAGGAGGTGAAGGGCCCCCTTAGATCCATCCAGGGGGTCTGAGGAGTTTCTGTGTTGTTAATGACTTGCAGCTACATTTCTGCTGTGCACCTATTGCAGATTTTGTCCCTATTCATTGCATATGTTTCATAGTTTCATAGTTTCATAGTTTCATTCAGGGTTGGAAGGGACCACAAGGATCATCCAGTTCCAACCCCCCTGCCATGGGCAGGGACACCCCACACTAGATCAGGCTGGCCACAGCCTCATCCAGCCTGGTCTTAAACACCCCCAGGGACAGGGCCCCAACCACCTCCCTGGACAACCCATTCCAGGGCTTCACCACTCTCATGGGGAAGAACTTCCTCCTCACCTCCAGCCGCAATCTCCCCACCTCCAGCTTCATTCCATTCCCCCTAGTCCTATCACTGCCTGAGATCCTGAGCAGTCCCTCCCCAGCCTTCCTGTAGCCCCCTTCAGATCCTGGAAGGCCACAATGAGGTCACCTGGGAGCCTTCTCTTCTCCAGACTGAACAGCCCCAACTCCTTCAGTCTGTCCTCACAGCAGAGCAGCTCCAGCCCTCTGCTCATCCTCATGGCCCTTCTCTGGACACCTTCCAGCACCTCCAGATCCCTCTTGCAATAGGGGCTCCAGAACTGGACACAGTACTCCAGGTGGGGTCTCAGCAGAGCTGAGCAGAGGGGGAGAATCACCTCCCTTGCCCTGCTGGCCACACTTCTCCTGATGCAGCCCAGGATCTGATTGGCTTTCTGGGCTGCAAGTGCACACTGAGAGCTCCTGGTGAGCTTTTTGTCCACCAGCACCCCCAAGTCTCTCTCCTCAGGGCTGCTTTCTAGACAGTCCCTGCCCAGCCTGGATTTGTGCCTGGGATTGCCTCGACCCAGATGCAGGACCCTGCCCTTGGTCTTGTTGAACTTCATGAGGTTGGCTTGTGCCCACCTCTCCAGCCTGTCCAGGTCCCTCTGGATGGCCTCCCTTCCCTCCAGCTGTCTGCTGCACCACACAGCTTGGTGTCATCAGCAAACCTGCTGAGGGTGCACTCAGTGCCACTGTCCATGGCACCCACAAAGATGTTGAACAAGACAGGTTGTACCTACTCACTGCATTTCATGTCTCTAGATTGTGGTTTGCTTGTAAATAGAGCTTCATTTGCTTCCATCCCACACTGAGCTGCTCTGGCAATTGTATTTGTGGGGGTAGTTCTCTCAGATTAGTTGGGGGTTGATTTCCACCCAGCACAGCAGGCAACATCACTGCAGAATAGAGTCTGCCTGCTGAGCCATGCTGAAGTCTTAAATTCCTGATGGGTAGACAGCACTGCCACACAAGCTGTTGTAACTCACATCTCCTATGCATACAAAGGAGGAGGGCTCCCACACAACAGCACTTTGCCCTGCTACAGGCCCTGCCTGTCAGGTCATCTCTCCCTCCTCTTTACAGCTATAACAGCTCATTTCATCTGAAAATATACCAAAACTGTGGAGAGTTCACCACTGCTGAATTCCCAGCTGAACTCTTGTGTTTTCAGACCTTGATTCCATACAGACAGAACCAATAGAACCATGGAATCATTGAATGGTTTGGGTTGCAAGGGAGCTCCAAAGCTCCTGCAGTCCAAGCCCTCTGCACTCAGCAGGGACATCCTCCACTGGAGCAGGCTGCCCAGAGCCCTCTCCAGCCTCACCTGGAATAGCTCCAGGGATAGAGCCTCAGCCACCTCCCTGGGCAACCTGCTGCAGTGTCCCAGCAGCCTCCTGGGGCAGAACTTGTTCCTCACATCCAATCTCAATCTGCTCTGCTCTGGTTGGTCCTGTCCCTGCAGGCCTTTGCAAACAGTCTCTCTGCAGCCTTCTTGTAGCCCCTTCAGGTCCTGGCAGGCTGCTGTTAGGTCTCCCTGGAGCCTTCTCTTCTCCAGGCTGAACACCCCCAGCCCCCTCAGCCTGTGCTCATAGCAGAGCTTCTCCAACCCCCTGATCACTTTTGTGGACCTCCTCTGGACCCTCTCCATCAGCTCCATGTCCTTCCTACACTGAGGCCTCCATACCTGCACACAGTACTCCAGGTGAGGTCTCACCAGAGCAGAGCAAAGTGTCAGAATCACCTCTCTGGCTCTGCTGGCAATGCTGCTTTGGATGCAGCCCAGGCTGCCCTTGGCCTTCTGTGCTGCAAGCTCCCACTGCCTGCTCAGGTCCAGCTCATTCCATTAAGCTGGGATTTTATTTCTGTGTAATTCTGCTATTTCTTAGCTGTGCCAAGCTTAAAAACAATCAAACAAGGAGAACCAATGGTGTAGGCTGGGAGCTCCTGACCTAGGGAGGGGAAATGCCTCGCTGAGCAGCAGCACAAAAGCAGATTTCTTGCATGAAGAGTTTGTTTCAAGGCTGGAAAATCCATCAGGGAAGCATGGTAATGTGAACACAGCTTGGCCACTCCACTCCCACTAGAGAGTATTGTGGAGAAAAACGTGTGGGTGAAAGAAGAGGGTCAGGTTTATTTAGTGGAGTGGTTGTGATTTGCACCACCAGGAGTCCTATCCCTCCAAAATGAAACCTCTAATCTTCATATTGAAAGGTTTCTCTGTGTCTTCTGAGCTTTGCATCTCCCCTCCCCACTCTGCTCCCAGCAGCACACAGGTGGCAAAGCCAGGAGAATCCTCACTTACTCTTTTCCCACCTCACAGTATCACAGTATCACAGTATCACTTAGGTTGGAAAGGACCTCGAGGATCATCAAGTCCAACCTATCAACACAGACCCCATGACTAGACCATGGCACCAAGTGCCACGTCCAATCCCCTCTTGAACACCTCCAGGGACGATGACTCAACCACCTCCCTGGGCAACCGGTTCCAATGACGAATGACTCGCTCGGTGAAGAACTTCCTCCTCACCTCGAGTCTAAACCTCCCCTGGCACAGCTTGAGACTGTGTCCTCTTGTTCTGGTGCTGGTTTCCTGGGAGAAGAGACCAACCCCTTCCCGGTCACAACCACCCCTCAGGTAGTTGTAGAGGGCAATGAGGTCACCCCTGAGCCTCCTCTTCTCCAGGCTAAGCAACCCCAGCTCCCTCAGCCTCTCCTCACAGGGCTGTGCTCAAGGCCTCTCCCCAGCCTTGTTGCCCTTCTCTGGACACCTTCAAGTCTCTCAATGTCCTTCTTAAACTGAGGGGCCCAGAACTGGACACAGGACTCAAGGTGTGGCCTAACCAAAGCAGAGCACAGGGCACAATGACTTCCCTGCTCCTGCTGGCCACACTGTTCCTAATGCAGGCCAGGATGCCCTTGGCCCTCCTGGCCACCTGGGCACACTGTTGGCTCATATTCAGGTGGCTGTCGATCAGCACCCCCAGGTCCCTCTCTGTTTGGCAGCTCTCAGCCACTCTGACCCCAGCCTGTAGCTCTGCATGGGATTGCCGTAGCCAAAGTGCAGCCCCTGGCACTTGGACTTGTTGAATGCCATCCTGTTGGCCTCTGCCCATCTGTCCAGTCGGTCGAGGTCCCTCTAACTGACCAACATCTGCTCCTAACTTGGTGTCATCTGCAAACTTGCTGATGACTGACTCAATGCCCTCCTCCAGATCACCAATGAAGATGTTAAAGAGCACAGGGCCCAGCACTGATCCCTGGGGCACACCACTGGTGCCTGGCTGCCAGCTGGCTGTGGCACCATTCACCACCACTCTCTGGGCTCAGCCTCCAGCCAGTTCCTAACCCAGCACAGAGTGTAATGGTCCAATCCACAGGCTGACAGCTTAGCCAGCAGTTTGCTGTGGGGGACAGTGTCAGAGGCCTTGCTGAAGACCAAGCAGACCACATCCACAGGCCTCCCCACATCCACCAGATGGGTCACCTGATCATAGAAGGAGATCAGGTTGCTCAGGCAGGACCTGCCCTTCCTAAATCCATGCTGGCTGGACCTGAGCCCTTGGCTCATCAGTGCAGGCTGTCTTCAGCAGAGAATGCTTTGTGGCCACACTTCAAATAAGGTTAAGTTGTTCACCCTTTAGTTTTGGTGGGCACTGTTAACCATGTTCCCATATTCCATCAGAAGGAAGGTCCACTGGATCCAATCCTCTGTCTCCACTCCACAGTGGACAGCCATGAATGTTTTGAGGAGAACACAAACAAAGGAGGTCTACTTTTACCAGGCTCCTGACATGCTCATGGGTCTCAGTGGATAAGAATGGCCTCCCCTGGGACCCCCACCCCCACCATCTCCTGTTAAGTGCCCCAGAGATATGTCTCAGATCAGCCTGGGGCCTCAAGTCCCTGCCTGAGGGATGTTGTAAGTGTGCCTATCCCTGCCTCAGTCTCCTGGATGGGGCTGGGAGCTGCACTGCAGAGAGCTGCTCTGTTGGATGGAGCCCTTGGAGCTGTGTCAGGGTTTCTCACTCCATCCCCTCCCTGCACTCTCCACGAATCAGTTCTGGAGCCTCTGTGCCAGGAAGGATCTGGAAGTGCTGGAAGGTGTCCACAGAAGGGCCAGGAGGAGGAGCAGAGGGCTGGAGCTGCTCTGCTCTGGAGACAGCCTGAGAGAGTTGGGGTTGTGAAGGCTGGAGAGGAGAAGGCTCCCAGGAGACCTCATTGTGGCCTTGCAGTACCTGAGGGGGGCTCCAAGAAAGCTGGGGAGGGACTTTTGATGGTGTCAGGGACTGGGGGGAATGGAACAAAAGTAGAAGTAGGGAGATTCAGCTTGGTTGTTAGGGAGAAGTTGTTCCCCATGAGGGTGGTGAGAACCTGGCACAGGTTGCCCAGGGAGGTGGTGGAAGCCTCCTGCCTGGAGGTGTTTGCAGCCAGGCTGGATGTGGCTGTGAGCAACCTGCTGTAGTGTGAGGTGTCCCTGCCCATGGCAGGGGGTTGGGTGATCTTGAAGGTCTCTTCCAGCCCAAACTAGTCTATGATTCTCTGAACCTATCAATCTGCTGAAATGATCTCTTTTAATTCCTATCATTCCAATTAATTCCTTCCTCAGATAGTAAAAGAAGTCTCCAGGACTGTGATGGAGCAAGATTTGCTAAGAGCTCAAGCTGGGTGGGAGGAAAAGGACTCCTTCCAGGCAGCAATCATTTTGAGTAGGTGCAAGGCCGGTGCAGGAAGCAGCTCTAAGCAGAGGCCTCACAGCACAAGGTTGCCCTGTGCCAGCTGCTGCTTGCTGGCTGTGGGCACTCAGGAGATGTGAGAGAGCACCAAGCTCCCTTGCCTAGCCCAGAGAGTAAGGCTGAACACTGATACTCACCAGGGAGCAGCTGGCAGAGCAAATCGTTCTCCTGCCAACTGGGCTCTGCCGGCAGCTCCATGCCTGCTCCACAGTTGGCCTCTGCTGCAGAGGATCCAGCACAGTGGCTTCCACTGCTGGGTGAGGAGGCTGCTTGGTCAGAGAATCACAGGATTGTTTGGGTTGGAAAAGCTCTCTGAGGTCATTGAGTGCAGCCAGCAACCCAACCCCACCATGGCCACCAAACCCTGGCCCCAAGTGCCATGGCCACAGGCTGCTTGAACACCTCCAGCCATGGGGACTCCATCACCTCCCTGGGCAGCCTCTGCCAGTCCCTGACCACCCTAAAAGCCTTTCCTAATCTCCAACCTAACCCTTCCCTGGCACAATTTCAGGCCATTTATTCTCTTCACCCGATGCTAGGGGGCAGAGCCCAACCCCAACCTCACTGCAGCCTCCTCTCAGGGAGCTGTAGAGGCCTTCCCTCAGCCTCCTCTTCTCCAGGCTGAACCCCCAGCTCCCTCAGTTGCTCCTCCCCAGCCCTGTTCTCCAGACCCTTCCCCAACTCTGTTGCCCTTCTCTGGACCTGCTCCAGCCTCTCAATGTCCTTCTGGGAGTGAGGACCCCAAACTGGAGCCAGCTATGCAGGAGTGAAGTGAGCAGCTGGCACTGTGGGGCTTGTGATAGGGCTGGGGCAGGAATCTGGATACATTCTGGAGGTAACTCTCCTCTGTACTTGGAACCTGAGCTTCTGGAGCTGTAAATTCCAGTTTCCAAGTCTTATGTTTGATGGAGTGCCAGAATGTCTGAGTTGCCTGCAGCACCAGCTCACCTCTGCTGGATGACAATCTGGAGCTTATACCTCAGCAAGGTGTGTGTCACATCCCTGCCTGAGAGAGATCTTGCTGTTACTTACAGCAGAGAGCCCCTGCACAGGACCAGGCCAAATCAATCACTTCTGCTGAACCCAATCAATCACTTCCAAGGAACTCTTTGGATGGATAGTGTCAGATCTGTGCCTCCATTCCTGATTCCCACACTCAAGCTCTTTGTGCTGGCAACCCTTGGTGTGGTTCTTGTCTCCCTCAGTCATTCCCTGTTTCCAGGACATATTTGTAGAGGTTTCTGGAGCAGGCACTTGCAGCAGGAGTGTTGCCCAGCCAAGGAAACAAAGCTTGGCTGAACTCTCCCTCCAGGCCCCTCTGCATGTGGCCATAGTCCTCCTGGCAGCCAAATGGCAAAGGGAAGCAGATGACAGCAGTTAGAAAAGTGGTGAGAGGTCTTGAGACAGCACTCAGGCTTCAGGTTTCAAACACAGCCAAGAACCACAACCTGCAACTATCAGCAGGGCAAAGAGGAGTGAATTGGTGAGGGAAAACCATTCCTGGAGTAAAGAAGGGAACCAGGGCCAAAAGAAGAAGGGAAGCAAGGAGAGGGACTGTCAGGACAGGGAAAGAGAGACAACACAAGCCTGGGGCACAGGAGGCCTAGCAGAGCTGCAAAGGAGTCTTCCCAAGGCAGCCATGGGAAAGCCTTTCTGTGCCAGGAGCTCTGGGCAGCAGTCTGATGACTCCCAGGAAGAAGCAGGACTGGGACACAGCCCTGACAGAGAGGCCTCTGAAAGAGTGATGCAGAAGGATGAGGACTTGGTGGGCAGAAATCTCCAAAGAGAGGAAAGATTTGCCTGAGCAGTGAAGAAAGGCAGGTGGCACCCCAGGAGAGGAGCCAGAAGCAGCAGGAAGGCTTCAGGCTGGAGGAAGGCTTCAGAGGAGGCTCAGGCTGAGGTCTCAGCTGGCAGCTCAGACCAGGCACCTCTGCTGTAGCCTAGCCCACAACCTGCCAGTCAGATGCTTTGATCTCTCTCCTTGAGGGTGTGATCTGTTCTGAAGAGCAAAGCTTCACCTGGGTCACCTTGCCTGGCACACAGGTCTCAGCAGGCAATTCATCTGTAGCCAGCTGTGGGACTGGTGAGCACTCAGCCTTAAACGAAGTCCTGGTGCTGTTTCATTAGGGCAATGGGAATGTCTCACCGAGGCAGATCCATCCAGTCCCCTGTCCTGCCTCTGGCAGCAGCAGGGGTGTAGGGTAAGCAAATCCCTGGGGAGGAGAGTGCAGAACAGCTTCATCCAGCTGCCCACACAGGGACTTCCCCTTTGAAGATCCCTACTTGGTCCTTGCCTGCCCCTGCAGAAAGCAGCAGCAGGGGGAGCAGAGCTCTGGACTGCATCCCCCTGAAGCTCTCTGCCATACTCTGAGGCAACTCAGACACTGCAGGTACCTCTGGCTGGGAACTGCATGGAGACACCAAGCCCCTTGAGCTCTGAGCCTGAGGCCTTCTCTGAGGGCAGTGAGGAGCTTAGGCAGCTGCCTCGGATGGAGACTCCACAGAGCATAAGAAAGGAGTCAGAGCAGATGAAGCCCATCTAAGTGGGAACACTTTATTCATGTTCTTCAGTGCTATCCAGGGACTTCTGTCTCATGCAGGAGCTCCAATGCCATCCTTCTATGCCAATGACCCTCACAGGTCATCATCAGCCCCAACATAATTGAGTAAGCAGAACCTAATGAGTTCCTGGACTGCAGTCATTGACTCAGAGAATGCTCTTAACACAGAGCAAACAATGAACATGCATTAGCCTAAGGGTTAGTGACAGAGGCTTAGGTTTTCTCTCCACTGCCCACCAGCAGCTTGCAGGACCTGAAGGGGCTACAAGAAGGCTGCAGAGGGACTGCTTCCAAAGGCCTGCAGTGACAGGGTGAGGGGCAGTGGTTTGAAATGAGAGAAGAGCAGACTGAGACTGGATGTGAGGAACAAGTTCTGCACCAGGAGGCTACTGGAACACTGCAGCAGGTTGCCCAGGGAGGTGGTTGAGGCTCCATCCCTGGAGCTCTTCAAGGTGAGGCTGGAGAGGGCTCTGGGCAACCTGCTCCAGTGGAGGATGTCCCTGCTGAGTGCAGAGGGGTTGGACTGGATGAGCTTTGGAGGTCCCTTCCAACCCAACCCATTCTTATTAGTCCTCACAGAAATGGATTGCAGTTACAGTGCTGCTTAGATCAGGTTCTGCCTTTCCCTGACCATTGCTCATTTTAACCTTCCTACCATCAGCTTCCTCTTTGTGATCCTTTCAGATGAAGCTGATAGCAAAAGCTTCTGGGATCTCTGGTATTCACAGAATCACAAAAGGTCAGAGGTTGGAAGGAACCTCCAGAAAACATGCAGTCCAACCCCCTCCCAGAGCAGGGGTACCCAGGGCAGGGCACACAGAACACATCCAGGGGGGGCTGGAAAGGCTCCAGAGCAGGAGACTCCACAACCTCTCTGGGCAGCCTGCTTCAGGCTCCAGCACCCTCACAAGGGACAAAGTTTTCCTTCTGTTCCTGTGGCAACTCCTCTGCTCCAGCTTGCCTCCAGTGCCCCTGGGTCCCTTCTAGTCCTGCTCAACCTTTAATCACTTTGTCAACCTGCATATTAGTCAACAGAATGGAGACAGCAACTCTGAATTCCTTCAAGGCAGCCAGGTGGATAAGTACTGATGTTCTGCACAGGAATGATTACACTGTCCTCTCTTTCAGCTGGGTTTTTCAAGATACAAGACCATGCCTACCATCAATGGATGGTTATATCTGAGACCTTGAGGCTAGCTGGGATGCCTTAAACCCTCTCTAATGGTACTGGAAACCTGTGCTGAAACAGCTAGTTCGGGTTGAACACCTCCTACTTTGTGAATCCAAAACAGCTTTAGGTAGGAAAAAGATGATTAAGAGAAGCAAGATAGCCAGGGCTGCCTGCAGGAACTGCCCTACATGTGAGCAGCAAACCCACAGGCACGGAATCACTGAGTGGGTTGGGTTAGAAGGGACTTTAAAGGTTATCCAGTCCAAATACAGGAACATTAACCTCATGGGGAGCTGCTCCAGGCCTCCAGCACCCTCACAGGGGCAAAGTTTGTTCAGTTAGAGGGTAGGAAGGCTCTGCAGAGAGACCTCAACCGACTGGACACAAAGGCAGAGTCCAACAGGATGGCATTCAACAAGTCCAAGTGCCAGGGGCTGCACTTTGGCCACAACAACCCCAGGCAGAGCTACAGGCTGGGGTCAGAGTGGCTGAGAGCTGCCAGGCAGAGAGGGACCTGGGAGTACTGATCAACAGCCGCCTGAACATGAGCCAGCAGTGTGCCCAGGTGGCCAACAAGGCCAGTGGCATTCTGGCCTGCGGCAGGAACAGTGTGGCCAGCAGGAGCAGGGAGCTCATTCTGCCCCTGTACACTGCACTGGTTAGGCCACACCTTGACTCCTGTGTCCAGTTCTGGGCTCCTCAGTTTAGGAAGGACATCGAAACACTTGAATGTGTCCAGAGAAGGGCAACAAGGCTGGGGAGAGGCTTGAGCACTGTGAGGAGAGGCTGAGGGAGCTGGGGTTGCTTAGCCTGGAGAAGAGGAGGCTCAGGGGTGACCTCATTGCCCTCTACAACTACCTGAAAGGTGGTTGTAGCCAGGAAGGGGTTGGTCTCTTCTCCCAGGCAGCCAGCACCAGAACTAGAGGACACAGTCTCAAGCTGTGCCAGGGGAAGTTAAGGTTGAGGTGAGGAGAAAGTTCTTCACCGAGCGAGTCGTTCGTCATTGGAATGTGCTGCCCAGGGAGGTGGTGGAGTCCCCACCCCTGGAGGTGTTCAAGAGGGGATTGGATGTGGCACTTGGTGCCATGGTCTAGTCCTGAGGTCTGTGTTGATAGGTTGGACTCAATGATCCTCGAGGTCTCTTCCAACCTGGTTATACTGTGATACTGTGAAAGTTTTCCTCCTGTTCCCATGGCAACTCCTCTGCTCCAGCTTGCCCCCAGTGCCCCTGGGTCCATTCTAGTCCTGCTCAACCTTTAATCACTTTGTCAACCTCCATATTAGTCAACAGAACGGAGAAAGCAACTCTGAATTCCTTCAGGGCAGCAGGAAGGATGAGCTTTGGAGCTCCCTTCCAGCCCAGCCCATGCTATGATTGTATGACTCTCAGACCCCAGTGACTTCAAGGCTTGTTAATGTCCACTTGCTCTACAGGACCAGCTCCCACTTGACAGATTGAGGAGTTTTTTACAGGCTTCTTTGTGTGGCCACATGTTGTATGGCTTTGTACCTAAGCTGTGCACAGGCTGGGATCTCATGGAGCAGGGAGAACTGCCAAAGGGCCAACCTCTCCATTCAGTGTTCTTGGTTTAGAGCACAAAGACCTGGTTTTAGGAAGTGCCAAGAGAAAGGAGCTGACTCCTTCCTAAAGGGTATTTTTCATGTACACATTCTGTATTACCAGGAAAAGACAGCAGCACCTCCAGAGCTTTGATGAATAAGAAACTGTGTCCAGAGAAGGGCAACAAAGCTGGGGAAAGGTCTGGAGAACAGGGCTGGGGAGGAGCAGCTCAGGGAGCTGGGGGTGCTGAACACCTGGGGTGTTTAGTCTGGAGGAGAGGAGGATGAGGTGAAACCTTCTGGGTCTCTACAGCTGCAGAAAGGAGGCTGCAGTGAGGTGGAAGTTGGGCTCTGCTCCCTAGTCTCAGGTGATAGAAGGAGAGGCAATGTCCTGGAGCTGTGCCAGGGGAGGCTGAGGTTGGAGATGAGGAAAAGTTTCTTTGCTGCAGGAGTGGTCAGGGCCTGGCAGAGGCTGCCCAGGGAGGTGGTGGAGTCCCTATGCCTGGAGGTGTTCCAGAACCCTGTGGCCACAGTTCTTGGGGAGGTGGTTTGGTGGCCATGGTGGGGCTGGGTTGGCACTTGGACTCTATGCTCTCAGAGGTCTGTTCCAGCTGATGCTGTTCTGTGGCTCTGTGCAGTGATCCACCTCTCAGAAGGTTCCAGTTTTGGGTCTGATCAGCTGCCTGAAGATTCCAAAGCCAGCCTGCTGCAAATTATTGCTATTAATAGGAGGGAAAAGAAACACAGATGGAAATGTAGCCACTTTGCATGGGATATGGCAGCTTCAGACTGGGACACCTGTCAGACATGCCTTGGGAGATGCCTCCTAGGATGTTTTCTGGCACTGTCTGGATGCCTACCCCAGATGCCACGTGAGGAAAACATAGTGAAGCTATGCAAAGAAGCTCACCATGGAGAAATGTTCCTCTGCCTACTTGTTAGGCAGCACTTTCAGTGCAAGTTGGAGCCTGAGAGTTTGCATCCCTTTGAAAGTGTTTTGGACTCCTTTTAAGCACAGACATTCACCATTAACTGTGGTGACAGTGACATCCTTGTCATCAGGAAGGTTGGGTTTGATCATGGCTTTGTTTCTAGCTCCTTGTGTTCCATTTTATTGGTGTTATTTTCATTCAGGCTGGTCTAGATTTCACAGAATCACAGAATGGAAGGGACCTCCAAAGCTCATCCAGTCCAAGCCCCCTGCCAGAGCAGGGTCACCCAGAGCAGATCCCACAGGAACACATCCAGGTGGGTTTGGAACGCCTGCAGAGAGGGAGACTCCACAACCCCCCTGGGCAGCCTGTTTCCTTCCCAACCCATCAGTCTTTCTCCCTTATTCCCTTCCGTATCTCCTGGGAAGTGAGCAGAGTTCACAGAGAGCTTCTGTATGTGTTAGACAGCCCAGCCCTGACCCTCAACAGCTTCTCAGTTGCCATCTCTGCTATCAGTAGAATCACAGAGTTGTCAGGGTTGGAAGGGAACTCAAGGCTCAGCCAGTTCCAACTCCTCTGCCATGGGCAGGGACACCTCACACTGCAGCAGGTTGCTCACAGCCACATCCAGCCTGGCTGCAAACACCTCCAGGGTTCAAAAACCTCCAGCCATGAGGCTTCCACCACCTCCCTGAGCAACCTGTTCCAGTGCCTCACCACCCTCATGGGGAAGAACTTCCTGCTAACATCCATTCTCCTCATTCTTATCACTCCCTGACACCCTAAAAAGTCCCATCCCCAGCTTTCTTGTAGTCCACTTCAGATACTGAAATGCCACAGGAAGGTCTCCTGGGAGCCTTCTCCTCTCCAGACTGAACAGTCCCAGCTCCCTCAGTCTGTCCTCACAGCAGAGCAGCTCCAGCCCTCTGCTCCTCCTCGTAGTGAGGAGCTGGGAGATTCAGCAGCAGGAGCACAGGGCTGATTTGAAACCCAGATGCCATGCGACATGCATAAGCACACTGCAGCAAGGCAATTTGTTCCCTTGGAGCTATTACAATTCCTGTTGTGCCTTGTCTTCTTTTAAACAATCTTTTTCTGTCTTCATCTCAGCACACTCAGAGGTGTACAAATTATCATTCAGGAGCCAGGCTTCTGAATTAGATTAGGCAATAACAACACCAAACCCAGATCCAGTTGAGGGAGTCTGAAATCCAAATGCCTTGTAAGCAGTAACTACACTTACAGGCTTTGGTAGTTCATTCCTTTGTGAGAGCACAAAAAAAACCCTAAACACTTTCCAAAGTGTTCCACAAAGACCTCTCCTGTTATTTATCCATCTGAAAGAAGCAGAGCTACTGTGAGCAGCACTAAGATTGAGCAGATACAGGGAGGGTCTCCTCCCCCTCTGCTCTGCCCTGCTGAGGCCTCACCTGGAATATTGCATCCAGCTCTGGGCTCCGCAGCTCAGGAGGGACAGGGATCTGCTGGAGAGAGTCCAAGGGAGGGCTGCAAGGATGCTGAAGGGACTGCAGCACTGCCTGGGGAGGAGAGGCTGAGAGCCCTGGGGCTGTTGAGTCTGCAGAGGAGAAGGCTGAGAGGGATCTGATCAATGTCTATCAATAGCTGAGGGCTGGGGTCAGGAGGGAGGGGACAGGGACAGGCTCTGCTCAGTTGTGCCCTGGGTTAGGCCAAGGAGAAATGAATGTAAACTGCAGCACAGGAGGTTCCAGCTCACCATGAGGAGGAACTTCTTGCCTGTGAGGGTCCCAGAGGCCTGGAGCAGGCTGCCCAGAGAGGTTGTGGAGTCTCCTTCTGTGGAGCCTTTGCAGCCCTGTCTGGATGTGTTCCTGTGTGCCCTGTGCTGGATTCTGTGCTCCTGCCCTGGCAGAAGGTTGGACTGGCAGATCTATAGAGGTTCCTTCCAAACCCTAGCATCCTGTGAGCCTGTGAAGATGGGATGGCTTCACAGCCTGCTTCCCATCCTCCAGCCCTAAAAGGCATTCAGGTGATAGGATTTGAGGTCAGAGCAAATCTCACATGACATAAATCCACCTGGCTCCAGTGAGTTTTGGCAGTGAGGGTGCATCTGAATCACACACAGTGGGTGAGCAGGACCCCAGCTGCTGTTAGATGCCACATGCCATTAACTTCTGTAAAGGATCAAGGACTTTTACTGTGCTCTGGCAGAAAAGGCAGACTCTGAATTCTGCCCCCCCCCCCCCCCCTAAAAAGTATTAAGATATAAAGGGGAAAAGGCTGTAAAAAAGAAATTAAATACAGAGAAATCAACTTGTCTTTTGGATGGGATGCAGATAGATGTGGCAGTTTAGAGGCTAGCTGCCTTTAAGGAACCACAACACTGCAGACTTTGCCCTGCAGATTGTGCTTGTTCTTTCTGCTGTGCTTCTGATGTGTCTGCAAGGAGTGAGGCAGCATCGGAGAGTTTACAGACTCACAGATTGAATCAGGTTGGAAGGGAGCCTCAAAGCTCTCCTTGTTCAACCCCCTTGCAGGCAGCAAGGACAGCTCCAGCTAGAGCAGGCTGCCCCGGGGACATATCCGGGCTGGTCCTGAATATCTCCAGGGGTGGGGTCCTTGATCACATCCCTGGGCAGCCTGTGCCAGTGTCTCATAGTCTCACAGTATCACCAAGGTCGGAAGAGACCTCAAAGATCATCAAGTCCAACCTATCAACACAGACCTCAGGACTAAACCATGGCACCAAGTGCCACATCCAATCCCCTCTTGAACACCTCCAGGGATGGGGACTCCACCACCTCCCTGGGCAGCACATCCCAATGGCCAACAACTCGCTCAGTGAAGAACTTTCTCCTCACCTCCAGCCTGAACCTCCCCTGGCACAGCTTGAGACTCTGTCCTCTTGTTCTGGTGCTAGTTGCTTGAGAGAAGAGACCAACCCCCTCCTGGCTACAACCTCCCTTCAGGGACTTGTAGAGAGCAAGAAGGTTTCCCCTGAGCCTCCTCTTCTCCAGGCTAAGCAACCCCAGCTCCTTCAGCCTCTCCGCACAGGGCTGTGCTCAAGGCCTCTCCCCAGCCTTGTTGCCCTTCTCTGGACACCTTCAAGTGTTTAAATGTCCTTCCTAAACTGAGCAGCCCAGAGCTGGACACAGGACTCAAGGTGTCTGGAGCACAGCCCTGTGAGGAGAGGCTGAGGGAGCTGGGGTTGCTTAGCCTGGAGAAGAGGAGGCTCAGGGGAGACCTTCTTGCTCTCTCCAACTCCCTGAAGGGAGGCTGTAGCCAGGAGGGGGTTGGTCTCTTCTCTCAAGCAACCAGCAGCAGGACACAGTCTCAAGCTGTGCCAGGGGAGGTTTAGGCTGGAGGTGAGGAGAAAGTTCTTCACAGAGAGAGTCAGTCGTCATTGGAATGTGCTGCCCAGGGAGGTGGTGGAGTCCCCATCCCTGGAGGTGTTCAAGAGGGGATTGGATGTGGCACTTGGTGCCATGGTTTAGTCATGGGGTCTGTGGTGACAGGTTGGACTTGATGATCTTTGAGGTCTCTTCCAACCTTGGTGATTCTGTGATTTCCATGTCAGAGCAGTGCCACTGTCAGCCATACTCTGGGTCAGCTCTGAGAGGCTGAAAATGGCAACTGCAGCCAGCCAAGCTGTCACCATCCAAAGGGGACACTTCCCGTGGTTCAGTTTAAAAATGAGAAGGGATTGAATGGGCAGCAGGGATGGGGCACACAGAGATATTGCAGGCCTTATAAAAAAGCATGAAGTTTGCATCCCCTGTAAGGAAGTAAAGTAATTAAAGCCTGAAAAGGGAGAAATCACATCAGACAGCTTGGCTACCTGCACGGCCTGACTCTGTAGGCACTGGAGATGCCAAGAAACAAATTGGTGCTGTGAAGTATGGCAGCAGAGAATTAGAGTTGGAGAAACAGGAGAGTAACATCAATATGCTGCAATTACTGTGAGCCTGTGGTGGGGAAGGCAGAGTCTGCAGAGAGCTGAGGGGAGCCAAGCTGGAAGAATGTGCAAAAGTTTACAGACCGAAGTTAATTCGGCAGGAAAGTTGGAAGTTGAGAGCACAGCAGCCAGAGACACAGCAAGACGCAGGAAAGGAGGCTATAAAGTGTGAGCAGGATATTGGGAGAAATGGGAGAAGAAATGTAAGAATAGACAAGAAGGGCTGGTTGCATGAGCCAGGGAATTCCAGGCCTGTCAGCCTGACCTCAGTGCCAGGCAAGAACATGGAACAGTCATCCTGAGTGCAATCACACAGCACTGACAAGATGGCCAAGGGACCAGGCCATGCTAATCTGCAGCTGATAGGAATATAGAATGGAATGGAATGGAATGGAATGGAATGGAATAGAATAGAATAGAATAGAATAGAATAGAATAGAATAGAATAGAATAGAATAGAATAGAATAGAATAGAATAGAATAGAATAGACCAGACCAGGTTGGAAGAGACCTTCAAGATCATTGTGTCCAACCTATCATCCAACACCACCTAATCAACTAACCCATGGCACCAAGCACCCTGTCAAGTCTCCTCTTGAACACCTCCAGGGATGGTGACTCCACCACCTCCCCGGGCAGCACATTCCAATGGCCAACAACTCTCTCTGTGTAAAACTTCCTCCTAACCTCCAGCCTGAACCTCCCCTGGTGCAGCCTGAGACTGTGTCCTCTTGTTCTGGTGCTTCTTGCCTGGGAGAAGAGACCAACCCCCACCTAGCTACAACCTCCCTTAAGGTAGCTGGAGAGAGCAAGAAGGTCTCCCCTGAGCCTCCTCTTCTCCAGGCTAAGCAACCCCAGCTCCCTCAGCCTCTCCTCACAGGGCTGTGCTCCAAGCCACTCACCAACTTTGTTGTTCTTCTCTGGACACCTTCCAGTAAGTCAACCTCCTTCCTAAACTGAGGGCCCAGAACTGGACACATATGATTTTCTCTCAACTTCAACACAGAAACACAGAATTGTCAGGGTTGGAAGGGACCTCAAGGCTCAGCCAGTTCCAACCCCTCTGCCATGAGCAGGGACACCTCACACTACAGCAGGTTGCTCACAGCCACATCCAGCCTGGCCTTCAAAACCCCCAGGCATGAGGCTTCAGTTTATTTGCTGCTTTCCAGGCTTTGGAGAGCAGGTATTGTGAGGAGAGGCTCAGGGAGCTGGGGTTGTTCAGCCTGAAGAAGAGGAATCTGATATGAGACCTTATTGATGTCTACAGGTGCTTGAAAGGAGGTTGGAGTGAGGTGGGGGCTGGACTGCTGTCTCTAGTGTCAGGTGATAGGATGAGAGGAAATAGGAAGGTTTGAGTTGAAGGTTAGAGAAAATTTCTTGGCTGCAAAAGTGGTCAGAGATTGGAACAGGCTGCCCAGGGAGATGGTGGAGTCACAGAATCACACAACCACCGAATCCCAGAATGATGTGGGCTGGAAGGAACCCCGAAATGTCACCCAGTCCAACCCCCTCTGCACTCAGCAGGGACATCCTCCACTAGATCAGGTTGCCCAGAGCCCTGGAGATGTTCAAAACCCAAACAGATTTGGCACTTTGGGACAGGGTCTAGTGGACATGGAGGTGTTGGGTAGAAGTTTGGAGTTGATGATCTTAGAGGTCTTTTCCAGTCTTCTATGATTCAAACTGGTAAGAAGCATAGTAAAAAGATTAATGAGGGCTTAAAAGAGCCTAGAGGGTGTTTCGTCTTGCCCACACTTATACCTCCAACCATCCCATTCCTGTCAGGCAGTTTGCTTCTTCACATTTGCATCTCCTTTGAATTTCTCTTGTGAGTCCTGATCCCTGGGCCAGTTACCACCATCCAGAGCCTAAAAGGATGAATGTAGCTCTGTGGAGACATGCCAGGAAAATAAAGCTCTTCAACAGTTGCGACACTTCGACACTGTCCCACACCACATCCTGGTCTCCAGGCTGGTGACACATGGGTGTGATGGGTGACCACTAGATGGATAAGGAACTGGCTTGATGGCTGCACCCAAAGAGTGGCTGTCAATGGCTCCATGGCCCAGGGGAGGCCAGGGACAAGCAGAGTCCCTCAGGGATCAGTCCTGGGACCAGGCTTGTTCAACATCTTTGTGGGTGCCATGGACAGTGGCACTGAGTGCACCCTCAGCAGGTTTGCTGATGACACCAAGCTGTGTGGTGCAGCAGACAGCTGGAGGGAAGGGATCCATCCAGAGGGACCTGGACAGGCTGGAGAGGTGGGCACAAGCCAACCTCAGGAGGTTCAACAAGAGCAAGGGCAGGGTCCTGCAGCTGGGTGGAGGCAATCCCAGGCACAACTCCAGGCTGGGCAGGGACTGGCTGGAAAGCAGCCCTGAGGAGAGAGCCTTGGGGGTGCTGGGGGAGGAGAAGCTCACCAGGAGCTCTCAGTGGGCACTTGCAGCCCAGAAAGCCAATCATCTCCTGGGCTGCATCAGGAGAAGTGTGGCCAGCAGGGCAAGGGAGGTGATCCTCCCCCTCTGCTCAGCTCTGCTGAGACCCCACCTGGAGTCCTGCCTCCAGTACTGGAGCCCCTATTGCAAGAGGGATCTGGAGGTGCTGGAAGGTGTCCAGAGAAGGGCCAGGAGGATGATCAGAGGGCTGGAGCACCTCTCCTATGAGGACAGACTGAAGGAGTTGGGGCTGTTCAGTCTGGAGAAGAGAAGGCTCCCAGGTGACCTCATTGTGGCCTTCCAGGATCTGAAGGGGGCTCCAAGAAGGCTGGGGAGGGACTGCTCAGGATCTCCGGTAGTGCTAGGACTAGGGCGAATGGAATGAAGCTGGAGCTGGGGAGATTGAGGCTGGAGGTGAGGAGGAAGTTCTTCCCCATGAGAGTGGTGAAGCCCTGGAATGGGTTGTCCAGGGAGGTGGTTGGGGCCCTGTCCCTGGAGGTGTTTAAGGCCAGGCTGGATGAGGCTGTGGCCAGGCTGATCTAGTGTGGGGTGTCCCTGCCCATGGCAGGGGGGTTGGAACTGGATGATCCTTGTGGTCCCTTCCAACCCTGACTGATACTATCATACTATGAACAGTTTCTTTTTCAGCAGTCACACAGATCCCTCCCTGCTGAAGCTAGAAAATGCCCCTGCAAATGTCAACAACAGTGCTGGCCAGATGTGATCAGCAGCTGAAAATCAGACCTCTGGAAACACCTTTAGTGGAAGGGCTCCCAAAGGAAGCATTTGCCAGGGAAATGTCTTCTCTTAACAGGAAAAGAAATCCCTCTTTAAAGCAGTGCTGCCTTCCTCTGCTGATGAAACAGATTGTTCCTTGGGTGACACACTGAAATGCAGGGGTGATTGATAAAGTTAATGCAATAAACATGCATGTAGGGAGGGAAGAGGAGAGGCAGGGAGGGTGGAGGGGGGACAGATCCAATTCATTTGCCTGAATACACGCATATATTGGTATAGGCACAGCCATATACCAAATAGAAAGAGAAAATGGGCTGAGGTTTGCATTTTATGGAGACTGCTGAGTTAAACATCAAAACCAAAAGGGAGACAAAGAGCTTTGTAATGCTGCTGAGGCTGAGGGAGCTGCAGGTAACACAATGCCACCTGCTGAAAACAGCACTGCTGTGAAGGGTTTGTGCCTGAGGGACTGTTACAGTTTGAAGGGGGAATGATAGCCTAGATCACAGCTCACAGGATGTTAGGGATTGGAAAGGACATCAGGAGATCATTGAGTCCAACCCCCCTGCTAGGGCAGGAGCATAGAATCCAGCACAGGTCACACAGGAACACATCCAGATGGATCTTGAAAGTTTCCAAAGAAGACTCCACATCCCCTCTGGGCAGCCTGCTCCAGGCCTCTGGGACCCTCACAGGCAAGAAGTTCCTCCTCATGCTGAGCTGGAACCTCCTGTGCTGCACTTTCCATCCATTGCCTCTTGGCCTATCCCAGGGTGCAACTGCGCAGAGCCTGTCCCTGTCCTCTCCCTCCTGACCCCCAGCCCTCAGCTATTGATAGACATTGATCAGATCCCTCTCAGCCTTCTCCTCTCCAGACTCAACAGCCCCAGGGCTCTCAGCCTCTCCTCCCCAGGCAGTGCTGCAGTCCCTTCAGCATCCTTGCAGCCCTCCCTTGGACTCTCTCCAGCAGATCCCTGTCCCTCCTGAGCTGGGGAGCCCAGAGCTGGATGCAAGATTGCAGGTGAGGTCTCAGCAGGGCAGAGCAGAGGGGGAGGAGACCCTCCCTGGATCTACTCAATCTTAGTGCTGCTAACTGGCCCCCAGGGCATATTGCTGCCCCATGGATCCTGACTGTGAAAACAGAAAGTTAAACTATTACCATTGGGTGTAAAAGGAGAAAAATGCTAAGGTCTGTAGAATTCATTGGATTGCTGATGGGGGTATAGAGTAGAGGCAGAAACAATTCTCTCTCTCTCTTTTCTTCTTCTGTTGTTATCACAGTATAACTGAGGTTGGAAGAGACCTCGAGGATCATCAAGTCCAACCTGTCACCACAGACCTCATGACTAAACCATGGCTCCAAGTGCCACATCCAATCCCCTCTGGAACACCTCCAGGGATGGGGACTCCACCACCTCCCTGGGCAGCACATCCCAATGATGAATGACTCAGTGAAGAACTTTCTCCTCGCCTCCAGCCTAAACCTCCCCTGGTGCAGCCTGAGACTGTGTCCTCTTGTGCTGGTGCTGGTTGCCTGCAAGAAGAGACCAACCCCCTCCTGGCTACAGCCTCTCTTCAGGGAGTTGGAGAGGGCAATGAGGTCTCCCCTGAGCCTCCTCTTCTCCAGGCTAAGCAACCCCAGCTCCCTCAGCCTCTCCTCACAGGGCTGTGCTCCAGACCCCTCCCCAGCTTTGTTGCCCTTCTCTGGACACCTTCAAGTCTCTCAATGTCCTTCTTAAACTGAGGAGCACAGAACTGGACACAGGACTCAAGGTGTGGCCTAACCAATGCAGAGCACAGGGCACAATGACTTCCCTGCTCCTGCTGGCCACACTGTTCCTGATCCAGGCCAGGATGCCACTGGCCCTCTTGGCCACCTGGGCACACTGCTGGCTCATGTTCAGGCAGCTGTCAATCAGCACCCCCAGGTCCCTCTCTGTTTGGCAGCTCTCAGCCACTCTGACCCCAGCCTGTAGCTCTGCCTGGGGTTGCTGTGGCCAAAGTGCTGCCCCTGGCACTTGGACTTGTTGAATGCCATCCTGTTGGCCTCTGCCCATCTGTCCAGTCGGTCGAGGTCCCTCTGCAGAGCCCTTCAGCCCTCTAACTGACCAACATCTGCTCCCAGCTTGCTGTCATCTGCAAATTTGCTGATGCCTGACTCAGTCCCTTCATCCAGATCTTCAATGAAGATGTTAAAGAGCACAGGGCCTAGCACTGATCCCTGGGGCACACCACTGGTGCCTGGCTGCCAGCTGGCTGTGGCACCATTCACCACCACTCTCTGGGCTCAGCCTCCAGCCAGTTCCTAACCCAGCTCAGAGAGCTGCTGTCCAAGGCAGGGGCTGACAGCTTGGCCAGGAGTTTGCTGTGGAGGACGGTGTCAAAGGCCTTGCTGAAGTCCAGGCAGACCACATCCACAGCCTGCCCCTCATCCACCAGGCAGTCACCTGGGCATGGAATGAGATCAGGCTGGAGAGGCAGGACCTGCCCTTCCTAAATCCATGCTGGCTGGGCCTGATCCCTTGGCCATGCTTCAGGTGCAGTTATTGCCGCCAGGATAATCTGCTCCATCACTTTCCCTGGCACTGAGGTCAGGCTGCCAGGCCTGGAGTTTCCAGGTTCCTCCATCCGACCCTTCTTGTGGATGGGGACCACACTGGCCAGTTTCAATCATCTGGGACCCCACAGTTGAGCCAGGACTGGAGGAAAATGATGGAGAGAGGCTTGGCAGCTCATCTGCCAGCTCTCTCAGCACCCTGGGATGGATCCCATCCGGTGCTGCTTCCAACTTCTCTCTCTCTCCCCCATGGCCTTGCCAGGGGATCTCTGTTTTGACTGCTGTGTGAGGTAATGGGAAGGAGGGAGGGAGAGAGGGAGGAGGTGGTTGGGTCCTCTTGGATCCATCCAGGGGATCTGAAGAGTTTCTGTGTTGTTTATGAGTTGTAACTCTCTCTCTCTTGTGCATCTATTGTGTATTTTGCACCTGTTCACTGCATTTCCTGCCTCTGGATTGCAATTTGCTTGTACATAGAGCTTCATTTGCTTCCATCCCACACTGAGCTGGTCTAGAGCAATTCATTTTGGGGATTATTCTCCAGCTTAGTTGGGGGTAATTTCCACCCAGCACAGGGACTACTCCAGCCAGTGTTTAGAGCTATAAAATGTAGATGGAATGAACCCATGACTGAGAGTGGCTCCTGGGGGTGGAGCTGAAAGGACAGGACAGAGCTGATACATCATCAAGGAAAGGTTGGTCAAAACAAGGAGCAAGGGGCTCCATTTCAGTCCCATTCTGCTGTTTGGGCCTGGGATAATGCAGATGAGTGGCAGGTGACAGTAAGCCAATGGTCCCTTTCTCAGGCAGAAGGGATGAAGTTATCTTCTGCCACTCCAAACAGTGTGATCCATCCTCCCAGCACCTCACACAGGGCTTGCCGTGACAGCAGGCAGGAGCAGGCCGGTGGGGCTGCTCTGTCAGCTCAGGACAAGGTTCAGCCCAGGAGGGCTGCTGGGACTGTGCAGCAGTGATCCTTGGCTTCAGCTGTGAAATGTCACTCTGCATGAGGGCACCTTCCCACAGCAGCTGCTCCTTGTGCACATCGCTTCCATCTGCACCAGAAGGATAAAAGCAACCCCCCTGCTGCATGGCAGGGAGCCCTTGGAGCCAGCACACAGAGCAGGAGAGCAGTCAGCCATTGGAACAGGCTGCCCAGGAAGGTGGTGAACTCACAGAATCACAGAATTCATAGCACAGAATCATTGAATCAATAAGGTTGGAAAAGACCTCAGAGATCATCAAGTTCAAGCTATGACCTAATACCCAACACCTCCTGACAACCAAACCATGGCTCCAAGTGCCACATCCAATCCCCTCTTGAACACCTCCAGGG
Organism: Melanerpes formicivorus; assembly: GCF_026170545.1. Taxonomy (NCBI): domain Eukaryota; kingdom Metazoa; phylum Chordata; class Aves; order Piciformes; family Picidae; genus Melanerpes; species Melanerpes formicivorus. The sequence goes on along the minus strand of NW_027143026.1, from coordinate 18,139 downwards.
ATGGGGACTCCACCACCTCCCTGGGCAGCACATTCCAATGGTTAACAACTCTCTCTGCATAGAACTTTCTCCTCACCTCCAGCCTAAACCTCCCCTGGCACAGCTTGAGACTGTGTCCTCTTGTTCTGGTGCTGGGTGCCTGCCTGGGAGAAGAGACCAACCCCCACCTGGCTACAACCTCCCTTCAGGGAGTTGTAGATAGCAAGAAGGTCTCCCCTGAGCCTCGTCTTCTCCAGGCTCAGCAACCCCAGCTCCCTCAGCCTCTTCCCACAGGGGAGGTGCTTCAGCCCTCTGATCATGTTCATGGCTTCATCCAGAACCTCTTCAGCAGTTCCATGTCCCTCTTATACCTTCTGTTCTTCTCATATCCTTAGATCACACAGATGGGTGCAGATGTAAGCTAAGCAGTGCTGTCCTGACTTGAAATTGTTCTCTGTCCCTTTTTTGCTTGTTTGTTTTAATATCATAGACATAATCAACAACAACAGAAAATAACAGAAGGACTGGCTCTGATTGGGTAAATATTTCAGTCTGTGGTAGCAGCAGTATGGGAAATGTCACCAAGTGTCCCTTTTATCTGTCCCTGATCTGGTTAACCCCCCCCAATGAAATTCCTGCAGCAGCAGCAATATCAAATATTTGTGTTGGCTTTGGCAGTTCTGATGCAATAAAACTAAATCAAATTCCCTCAAACACTCACAAATGGACAAAGTGCTTCTGGCAGGCTCCTGGGAATGTGTTCAGGTTGAGCCTGGGAAGAAGCAATAGGAGAAAAAGCCTGAGGGTTTTATGGCCTTCTGGAGGGAGCATAGAACCACAGAACTGTCAGGGCTGGAAGGGACCTCAAGGCTCAGCCAGTCCCAACCCCCCTGCCATGGGCAGGGACACCTCACACCACAGCAGGTTGCTCACAGCCACATCCAGCCTGGCTGCAAACACCTCCAGGCAGGAGGCTTCCACCACCTCCCTGGGCAACCTGTGCCAGGCTCTCACCACCCTCATGGGGAACAACTTCTTCCTCACAGCCAATCTCAATCTCCCCACTTCTAGTTCTGCTCCATCCCCCCCAGTCCTATCCCTCCCTGACACCCTCACAAGTCCCTCCCCAGCTTTCTTGGAGCCTCCTGCAGATCCTGGAAGGTCACAATTAGGTCTCCTGGGAGCCTTCTCCTCTCCAGCCTGCACAACCCCAACTCTCTCAGACTGTCCTCACAGCAGAGCAGCTCCAGCCCTCTGCTCCTCCTCGTGGCCCTGCTCTGGACACCTTCCAGCACCTCCAGATCCTTCCTGGCACAGAGGCTCCAGAACTGGCCCCAGAGCTCCAGCTGTGGTCTCAGCAGAGTGGAGCAGAGGGGCAGAATCCCCTCCCTGGCCCTGCTGGCCACACTTCTCTTGCTGCAGCCCAGGCTCTGCTTGGCTCTCTGGGCTGCAAGTGCTCCCTGCTGGCTCCTGCTGAGCTTCTCCTCCCCCAGCACCCTCAAGGCCTTTTCTGCAGGGCTGCTCTCCAGCCAGTCCCTGCCCAGCCTGGATCAGTGCTTGGGATTGCCCTGACCCACCCTCAAGACTAAAAATCCTTCCATTGGAGTACTGAAAACTTCTATCATGCAGCAGAGTTTGTTTGTTCTCTTCCTTCTATTCTGTTCCTCTGTTTCTGGTCTGCAGGCTGTGTTATTCTCCCTCTGACCTTGGTGTCTTTTCTATTTTGCTTCTGTAAATGTACAGGGGAGGCCCTGACCTAGCACACGTGGTTGTATACCTTTTCTGGGAGCCCTTGGCCCCTGAGAAGAAAGAGGGCAAATTGTTAAACTATGTGTATGTAGTTTACATATATATATCTAGAATAGAATAGAATAGAATAGAATAGAATAGAATAGAATAGAATAGAATAGACCAGGTTGGAAGAGACTTTCAAGATCATCAAGTCCAACCTATCATCCAACACCACCTAATCAACTAACCCATGGCACCAAGCACCCTGTCAAGTCTCCTCCTGAACACCTCCAGTGATGGCGACTCCACCACCTCCCTGGGCAGCACATTCCAATGGCAAATCTCTCTCTGTGTGTAGAACTTCCTCCTCACCTCCAGCCTAAACCTCCCCTGCTGCAGCTTGAGACTGTGTCCTCTTGTTCTGGTGCTGCTTGCCTGGGAGAAGAAACCAACCCCCACCTGTCTACAACCTCCCTTCAGGGAGTTGGAGAGAGCAAGAAGGTCTCCCCTGAGCCTCCTCTTCTCCAGGCTAAGCAACCCCAGCTCCCTCAGCCTCTCCTCACAGGGCTGTGCTCCAAATCCCTCACACCCCCCCCCCCCCCTTCTCCTGCTGGCCACACTGTTCCTGATGCAGGCCAGGTTGCCATTGGCCCTCCTGGCTGCCTGGGCACACTGCAGGCTCATGTTCAGCCTACCATCGACCAGCACCCCTAGGTCCCTCTCTGCCTGGCTGCTCTCAGCCACTCTGACCCCAGCCTGTAGCACTGCCTGGGCTTGCTGTGGCCAATGTGCAGAACCTGGCACTTGGATGTGTTCAATCTCCTGCCCTTGGCCTCTGCCCATCTGTCCAGCCTGTCCAGGTCCCTCTGCAGAGCCTCTCAACCCTCCAGCAGATCAACTCCTGCCCCCAGCTTGGTGTCATCTGCAAATTTACTGCTGATGGACTCAATGCCCTCATCCAGATCATCAATAAATATGTTGAAGAGCATGTAAATATCCTCTGTATATGTTTATGGCCTTTTATACTGTTATATGTAGTTTCTTTTGTAAATACAATTCCAATTTTACTTTCAAGTCCTGAGTGTGGCGGAGATTTGCTCTGAAAAACTAATTTATTGGGTGGGGGAAGTCCAATTCAAGCCATAACACCTGGACTCCATGGTCTTGGGGTTTGGTTTTTTTGGCCAGTTAACATAATCAAAGCTCAACAGGAGGAGTGCACTGCATGTTGTTACCCTGATGAGAGAAAACTCCAAGGTCAGGGGAGCAGCATGGGAAATGCAGTTATGATGTGCAGGGTTTTGAGCAGATTAAAAAGGTCAATGGGGTCCTGGGGGGCATTCACAGGAGTGTGTCCAGCAGAGCCAGGGAGGTTCTCCTCCCCCTCTGCTCTGCTTTGCTGAGACCTCCCCTGGAATCTTGCATCCAGCTCTGGGCTCCCCAGCTCAGGAGGGACAGGGATCTGCTGGAGAGAGTCCAAGGGAGGGCTGCAAGGATGCTAAAGGGACTGCAGCACTGCCTGGGGAGGAGAGGCTGAGAGCCCTGGGGCTGTTGAGTCTGCAGAGGAGAAGGCTGAGAGGGATCTGATCAATGTCTATCAATAGCTGAGGGCTGGGGGTCAGGAGGGAGGGGACAGGGACAGGCTCTGCTCACTGTGCCCTGGGATAGGCCAAGAGGCAACGGATGGAAAGTGCAGCACAGGAGGTTCCAGCTCAGCACGAGGAGGAACTTCTTGCCTGTGAGGGTCCCAGAGGCCTGGAGCAGGCTGCCCAGAGAGGTTGTGGAGTCTCCTTCTGTGGAGCCTTTGCAGCCCTGTCTGGATGTGTTCCTGTGTGACCTGTGCTGGATTCTCTGCTCCTGCTCTGGCAGGGGGGTTGGACTTGGTGATGTTGTGAGGTCCCATCCAACCCCTAACATCCTGTGAGCTGTGGAAAGCTAAAATGCCCACAGGAGCTGTGGTCAGGCAGGTGGCTGTGTCAAGACTGGCAGGTGATTTCCTGGAGCTCAGAACACTGCAGACCATCCCAGTTCCAGGTGGTGCATTCTGCTGCAGCAGTCATTTCACATTGTGAACCCCTTCAGCACAACCAACCCTGGGATGTTGCTAAAGCCTTAATTTTGTCTGTTCAGCTGCCATTGCCAAGAATGATGTAGATTGTCCCTGCTAATGCAATTTCCTGCACCTTTAGGGCAGCATCTCTGTGAAAATTGACCTGTAATTTGTGTGAAATATGATTGCAATATCCATGTTGGAAATGGAGCAGAAAATTATACTAATATGTACATGCAGGATACATTTGTTTGCTTCCAGAGTCTGCTTTCAAGGCTGTCCTTTTACCTACCAGGCTCTGTTCAAGATGAATCTTCTCAAGTCCCTGAAGGCTGTGAGGCCATTCAGAGACTTGGACAGACTGAGAGCTGGGCAGAGAGGAACCAAATGAGGCTCAACCAGGATGAGAGCAGAGTCCTGCATCTGGGCAGGAAGAATAAACTGCAGCAGGAGAGGCTGGGAGGGGATCTGCTGGAGAGCAGCCCTGGGGAGAAGGAGCTGGGAGTGCTGGGGGGCAGCAAGTTCTGCATGGGACAGCAATGTGCCCTGGGGGCCAAGAAGGCCAAGGGGGTCCTGGGGGGCATTCAGAGGAGTGTGTCCAGCAGAGCCAGGGAGGTTCTCCTCCCCCTCTGCTCTGCCCTGCTGACACCTCACCTGCAATCTTGCATCCAGCTCTGGGCTCCCCAGCTCAGGAGGGACAGGGATCTGCTGGAGAGAGTCCAAGGGAGGGCTGCAAGGATGCTGAAGGGACTGCAGCACTGCCTGGGGAGGAGAGGCTGAGAGCCCTGGGGCTGTTGAGTCTGGAGAGGAGAAGGCTGAGAGGGATCTGATCAATGTCTATCAATAGCTGAGGGCTGGGGGTCAAGAGGGAGGGGACAGGGACAGGCTCTGCTCAGTTGTGCCCTGGTCAAGGGGCAATGGACACAGCACAGGAGGTTCCAGCTCAGCATGAGGAGGAACTTCTTGCCTGTGAGGGTCCCAGAGGCCTGGAGCAGGCTGCCCAGAGAGGTTGTGGAGTCTCCTTCTGTGGAGCCTTTGCAGCCCTGTCTGGATGTGTTCCTGTGTGACCTGTGCTGGATTCTCTGCTCCTGCTCTGGCAGGGGCTTGGACTAGCAGGTCTCCAGAGGTTCCTTCCAACCCCTAGCATCCTGTGAGCTGTGATCCTGTGCTATGAAATAAATCATGTATTAAAGACCTGGGATCTTAATTTTGGTCTGACAAAATTCTGATCACTCTAACTCCATTTCCTTTCTTGCATCACAGCACATCTCTGAAGAACCAGGCTGAGGTTACCAACTCCAGGGATGCAATTGAAATCCTCAGCTGGATTCCTCAGCCTTGACTGAGACATCTGCAGGCACCAGGTTTTAAATGTGTTGCATATTGCCCCTCTGAGGATCTTTTTTCTTTCACTTATGAGACTACAGCACTTTTTATTTGGAGCCTGAGCAGTGGAATTCTAGGGCAGAGCCTTTGTGCTTTTATTGGCCTTTCATTTTTCACTCACAGCCCAGTTGTGGCTGAGGTCTGAAAATAGAAAGTTAGAAACCTCCAGCCTCTCAATGATCAGTGAAGAGAGGCAGCTGCTGCTGTAGGAACCCTCAGCTCTCCATCTACAAGCTCAGGAAGGAAAAAATTCTCCAGCTTCTGAGCAAGCTCTGAAAGAGCAGCTTTTCTTCTGCTCTCTAGCTTGCCAAGGTTGTGTTTGACCATGGAATCATAGAAACATAGAATCAGTAAGGTTGGATAAGACCTCAGAGATCATCAAGTCCAGCCTGCCACCCTTCACCTCATGACAACTAAATCATGGCTCCAAGTGCCTCATCCAGGCTCCTTTTAATCACTTCCAGGGATGGAGACTCCACCACCTCCCTGGGCAGCACATCCCAATGGCCAATTCCTCTTTCTGGGAAGAACTTTCTTCTCACCTCCAGCCTAAACCTCCCCTGGTGCAGCTTGAGACTGTGTCCTCTTGTTCTGGTGCTGGGTGCCTGGGAGAAGAGACCAACTCCCACCTGGCTCTAACCTCCCTTCAGGGAGATGTAGACAACAAGGACTCCCCTGAGCCTCCTCTTCTCCAGGTTAAAGATGAAGCCAACCACCTGTGTCCAGTTCCACAGAAGTGAATAGACACTGAAATGTAGATGAATCTGAAGGATTCACCCCCCCTGAATGGTCTGGAGAACAAGAGTTATGAGGAATGGCTGAGGGATCTGGAGAAGATAGTCTGAAGGAAGGCCTCTACAACACCCTGAAAGGAGGTTGTAGTGAGGTGGGGGTTGGGCTCTTCTTCCCAGTATCAGCTAATAACATGAGAGAAGATGGCCTGAAATTGTGCCAGGAGAGGCTTAGCTTGGATTAGGGAAAATTTCTTTGCTGCAGGAGTGGTCAGGGATGGGCACAGGCTGCCCAGGGAGGTGGTGGAGTCTCCATCCCAGGAGGTGTTAAAGAAACCTGTGGCCATGGCACTTGGGGCTATGATTTGGTGGCCATGGGTTGGACTCAATGATCTTAGAGAGCTTTTCCAGCCAAAACAATCCTATGAGTCTAAAACCCATCTGCTTCCTCACCCAGAAGTGGAAGTCACTGCTTTGGCAGAGGACAAGTGTGGGAGCAGAGAGGGGAGCAGCGAGCAGCAGCCTTTTAGACAGCTGCTCCCTGGAACATACCAACTTTCATCCTTACTCTGTGTGGTAATGGCTATGGTGGTCTTAGGTTGATGGCTGGACTTGATGATTGTGTTGCTCTTCCAACCACACCAGTTCATAGTATCAGTATCACAGTATCAGTCAGGGTTGGAAGGGACCACAAGGATCATCTAGTTTCAACCCCCCTGCCATGGGCAGGGACACCCCACTCTAGATCAGCCTGGCCAGACTTTACACTCACTGATTTCAGATCTTTTGGGTCTGATTGTGTTCCCATGGAATATTGTGTGCGTGTGGGGAAACCTCCTAGCGTTCCAGGATCACAATTGGAAGAATTGAAGGACAGAGAAGAAACCACAAAGTGTTGTGCCCAAACCCTAAGCCTGGTTGTAAAAAACCCCAAACCCCAAACCCTGATGGGAAAACTCATTGCAGTCTGAGCAATATTTGCAAGCTGGCAGCCAGGCACAAGTGGTGTCCCCCAAGGATCAGTGCTGGGCCCCATGCTTTTTAATGTCTTCATTGATGATCTGGATGAGGGGATGGAGTCCAAAATCAGTAAATTTGCAGATGACAGCAAGCTGGGGGCAGGAGTGGATCTGTTAGAGGATAGGAGAGCTCTGCAGAGGGACCTGGACAGGCTGGGCAGATGGGCAGATGCCAAGGGCAGGAGATTGAACACATCCAAGTGCCAGGTTCTGCACATTGGCCACAGCAACCCCAGGCAGTGCTACAGGCTGGGGTCAGAGTGGCTGAGAGCAGCCAAGCAGAAATGCACCTGGGGGTGCTGATTGACAGCTGCCTAAACATGAGCCAGCAGTGTGCCCAGGTGGCCAAGAGGGCCAATGGCATCCTGGCCTGCATCAGGAACAGTGTGGCCAGCAGGAGCAGGGAAGTCATTGTGCCCTGTGCTCAGCACTGGTTAGGCCACACCTTGAGTCCTGTGTCCAGTTCTGGGCTCCACAGTTTAGGAAAGAGGTTGAACTGCTGGAAGGTGTCCAGAGAAGGGCAACGAAGCTGGGGAGAGGCCTTGAGCACAGCCCTGTGAGGAGAGGCTGAGGGAGCTGGGGTTGCTTAGCCTGCAGAAGAGGAGGCTCAGGGGTGACCTCATTGCTTTCTCCAACTCCCTGAAGGGAGGTTGTAGCCAGGTGGGGGTTGGTCTCTTCTCCCAGGCAACCATCACCAGAACAAGAGGACACAGCCTCAGGCTGTGCCAGAGGAGGTTTAGGCTGGAGGTTAGGAGGAAGTTCTATACAGAGAGAGTGACTGGCCATTGGAATGTGCTGCCCAGGGAGGTGGTGGAGTCACCATCACTGGAGGTGTTCAGGAGGAGACTTGATAGGGTGCTTGGTGCCATGGGTTAGTTGGTTGGGTGGTGTTGGATGATAGGTTGGACATGATGATCTTGAAGGTCTCTTCCAACCTGGTCTATTCTATTCTATATTAGAGACAATATTAAGCTGCACATCCTTGTAGTACAGAAAACTTTATTTGCTTATACTTCTCAATATTCAACAGAAACAGAGCTTTCTTGAGTGGGTCAAATTTCCAAGTGCTTTTTTTCTGCCTTCTGAGAAAGTTTCTGTATCTCACAGCAGGGCTGCAATTACTCCAGCTCTACACAAATGTACTCTTGCTAAAGAAAGAGCCCTAATTATCCTCCCACTGCCAGCTTATCTTATTTCCTTGGTACAGCACTTAAAAGATTTGTGTCAGAGGACTGTCTGTAATCACACATGATCAGTTTGGGTCTATCTTTAGGTCTGGCCCTAGCACCTGTCCTGTGTTACTGAAGGAGTTTGATGGGATGCTTTGTGGTTCAGATGGCTGCAGCACTGCATGGTAGACCTAAAAAAACCCACAAACAAACAAACCAACCACAAGAGAAAGAATGGAAGACCTCCTAGGAATTCAGAATAGGAAGTAGAAAGTAAATCACAGTAGAACATAGAACCATTTGGGTTGGAAGGGACATGGAATGGAATGGAATGGAATGGAATGGAATGGAATGGAATGGAATGGAATGGAGTAGAATAGAATAGAATAGAATAGAATAGAATAGAATAGAATAGAATAGAATAGAATAGAATAGAATAGAATAGAATAGACCAGGTTGGAAGAGACCGCTGAGATCATCAAATCCAACCTATCACCCAACACCATCTGCTCAGCTAAACCATGGCACCAAGTGCCTCATCCAGGCTTTTCTTAAACACCTCCAGGGATGGTGACTCCACCACCTCCCTGGGCAGCACATTCCAATGGCCAATCTCTCTCTCTATGGAGAACTTCTTCCCAACATCCAGCCTAAACCTCCCCTGGCACAGCTTGAGACTGTGTCCTCTTGTTCTGGTGCTGGTTGCATGTCTGGGAGAAGAGTCCAACTCCCACCTGGCTACAACCTCCCTTCAGGGAGTTGGAGGGAGCAAGATGGTCTCCCCTGAGCCTCCTCTTCTCCAGGCTAAGCAACCCCAGCTCCCTCAGCCTCTCCTCACAGGGCTGTGCTCCAGACCCCTCCCCAGCTTTGTTGCCCTTCTCTGGACACCTTCCAGCAGCTCAACATCTTTCCTAACCTGAGGAGTCCAGAACTGGACACAGGACTCAAGGTGTGGCCTAAACAGTGCTCAGCACAGGGCAGAATGACTTCCCTGCTCCTACTGGCCACACTGTTCCTGATGCAGGCTAGGATGCCATTGGTCGTCTTGGCCACCTGGGCACACTGATGGCTCTTGTTCAGCGGCTGTCAATCAGCACCCCCAGGTCCCTCTCTGCCTGGCTGCTCTCAGCCACTCTGACCCCAGCCTGTAGCGCTGCCTGGAGTTGCTGTGGCTGATGTGTAGAACCTGGCACTTGGATGTGTTCAATCCCTGCCCTTGGCCTCTGCCCATCTGTTCAGCCTGGCAAGGTCCATCTGCAGAGCTCTCCTACTGTCCAACAGAACAACACAAGATCACCTCATTCCAATCCCCCTGCCATGGCCAGGGTCACCTGCCTCTAGACCAGGTTGCTCAAGGCCTCATCCAAGGTGGCCTTGAACATGCCCAGGAAATAACAGAATCATAGAATTACTTCAGTTGGAAAGATCATCCAGTTCTGACTCCCCTGTCATGAGCAGGAACACCTCCCACTGGTCCAGGTTGATCAAAGCCTCATCCACATTTGGATAAAGCTTTGAACAACCTGGAAGTACAGCACTTCTGAAGGCTGAGGAGTTCTCACCTCATGTGTAGTAGCTTAGGACTCTACCCTATTTCTTGCATTTGTGCATGCAGATTGCTGTTTCTTCCACTGTGTTCTGCTTTTTCCTTGCAGAATACCAAATCATGGCTTCAGCAATGCCTAGCATCAATCCCATTTGTTCCACCTATGTCCAGGTTGTCCTTAGGGCATCCACAGCCTCCCTGAGCAACCTGTCCAGAATTTCTTCCTCATCTCCAGTCTAAATTACCTGTCTTCCAGCTCCCATCCATTCCCAGTCGTCCTGTCACAGAACCATGAAATCATAGAATCCAAACCACGTTGGAAAAGACCTCAGAGATCATCAAGTCCAACTTATCACCCAACACCTCCTGACAACTAAACCATGGCTCCAAGTGCCACATCCAATCCTTTTGTGAACACCTCCAGGGATGGTGACTCCACCTCCTCCCTGGGCAGCACATCCCAATGGCCAATCTCTCTTTCTGGGAAAACTTTCTCCTCACTTCCAGCCTAAACCTCCCCTGGCACAGCTTGAGACTGTGTCCTCTTGTTCTGGTCCTGCTTTCAAGAACACTACCACCAGCTTTCACTCTGGTTTTGTGTCTGTGTACATGTGTGGGTGTGGATGTGGATGTGAACAGTCAAGCAAGCAGATGGGAATCATAGAATCATAGAACTGTCAGGGCTGGAAGGGACCTCAAGGCTCAGCCAGTCCCAACCCCCTGCCATGGGCAGGGACACCTCACACCACAGCAGGTTGCTCACAGCCACATCCAGCCTGGCTGCAAACACCTCCAGGCAGGAGGCTTCCACCACCTCCCTGGGCAACCTGTGCCAGGCTCTCACCACCCTCATGGGCAACAACTTCTTCCTCACAGCCAATCTCAATCTCCCCACTTCTAGTTTTGCTCCATCAACCCCCAGTCCTATCACTCCCTGACACCCTCACAAGTCCCTCCCCAGCTTTCTTATAGCACCCTGCAGATCCTGCAAGGCCACAATTAGGTCTCCTTGGAGCCCTCTCCTCCCCAGCCTGCACAACCCCAACTCCCTCAGTCTGTCCTCACAGCAGAGCAGCTCCAGGCCTCTGCTCCTCCTCGTGGCCCTGCTCTGGACACCTTCCAGCCCCTCCAGATCCTTCCTGGCACAGAGGCTCCAGAGCTGGCCCCAGAGCTCCAGCTGTGGTCTCAGCAGAGTGGAGCAGAGGGGCAGAATAATCTTTTTTATTCTGGGGATAAAAACAACACCACACAGACCATTGAAGTAAAATAAATCCTGCCCTGCTTCATGGTAGATTCAGAGCCCTTGGCAATTTTTCCCTGAAGGGAAAGAGACATTTTTCTATACTTAAATGCTTGAGATGCTCAGCTTGACCAGCTCTGCTGAACTTCATGCTTCTGCCCCCAGGTGAATGCTGTGAATGGAACAGGTCACTCTAACCTTCACAACTCTGACCAGAAATGTAGCTAAACAGCAGAAAATCCTTTTAGCAGGATCTTTGCTGCAGGCAAAAGCTGCCTGTGAAATATCCCAGTCAAGAAGCTGATCTTTTTCAGCAAATCATTTGATGTCATTGTCTAAAAGGAGAGATGTCTCTGTATCAGCAGTGGTGTGGCCAGCAGGAGCAGGGCAGTGACTCTTCTCCTGTACTCAGCACTGCTGAGGCTCCACCTCAAGTATCACATTCAGCTTTGGGCCCCACACTGCAAGAAGGGCTTGGAGGCAGTGGAGCATCAGAGAGCACTTGTGACCAGAGCAGGGCAATGAAGCTGGTGCAGGGTCTAGAGTATAAGTTTTATGAGAGCATCTGAAGAAACTGGGGTTGTTCAGCTTGGAGGAGGCTAAGGGGGAGCTTCTCACCAGGCTGGGGTCAGAGTGGCTGAAAGCAGCCAGGCAGAGAGGGACCTGGGGGGACTGGGTGACAGCAGCTAAACAGGAGTCAGCAATGTGCCCAGGTGGCCAAGAAGGCTAATGGCATCCTGGCCTGCATGAACAATAGTGTGGCCAGCAGGAGCAGGGAGGTCATTCTGCTCTCTACTCAGCACTGGTTAGGCCACACCTGAGACCCGTGTTCAGTTCTGGGCTCCACAGTTTAAGAAGGACATTGAGAGACTTGAAGGTGTCCAGAGAAGGGCAACAAGGCTGGGGAGGGGTCTGGAGCACAGCCCTGTGAGGAGAGGCTGAGGGAGCTGGGGTTGCTTAGTCTGGAGAAGAGGAGGCTCAGGGGAGACCTTCTTGCTCTCTGCAGCTACCAAAGCCAGGTGGGGGTTGGTCTCTCCTCCCAGGCAGCCAGCACCAGAGCAAGAGGACACAGTCTCAAGCTGTGCCAAGAGAAATTTAGGCTGGATGTTAGGAAGAAATTCTTCCCAGCAAGACAGATTGTCCATTGGAATGTGCTGCCCAGGGAGGTGGTGGAGTCCCCATCCCTGGAGGTGTTTAAAAAGAGCCTGGATGAGGCACTTTGTGCCATGGTTTAGTTGATCAGATGGCGTTGGGTTCTCCAGGCTAAACAACCCCAGCTCCCTCAGCCTCTCCTCACAGGGCTGTGCTCCAGACCCCTCCCCAGCCTTGTTGCTCTTCTCTGGACACCTTCAAGTCTCTCAATGTCCTTCTTAAATTGAGGAGCCCAGAACTGGACACAGGACTCAAGGTGTGGCCTAACCAGTGCTGAGCACAGGGCACAATGACTTCCCTGCTGCTGCTGGCCACACTGTTCCTGATGCAGGCCAGGATGCCATTGGCCTTCCTGGCCACCTGGGCACACTCCTGGCTCATGTTTAGCTGGCTGTCAATCAGCACCCCCAGGTGCCTCTCTGTTTGGCAGCTCTCAGCCACTCTGACCCCAGCCTGTAGCTCTGTCTGGGGTTGCTGTGGCCAAAGTGCAGCCCCTGGCACTTGAGCTTGTTGAATGCCATCCTGTTGGACTCTGCCCATCTGTCCAGTCGGTCGAGGTCCCTCTGCAGAGCCCTTCAGCCCTCTAACTGACCAACATCTGCTCCCAGCTTGGTGTCATCTGCAAATGTGCTGATGACTGACTCAATGCCCTCATCCAGATCATCAATGAAGATGTTAAAGAGGATGAGGACCAGCACTTTTATCAAAAGCTGAGGTGCAATAGCAATAAATACAATCATATAGAAATGCAGCTTTGTGGGACAAGTGCCCACCTTGCCCTGGGCCAGGGAGCAGGTTAATATAGTGCATTTCAGGAGCAAGGTTGAGGTGCTGACAGCCAAAAGATGTTTATGTTTTCTCTGGAGATGAAGATCCAAGGAGCTGGCCTGCAACCAGCTGAAGGAGGGAGCCTTGTGAGCATAAACCAGCCAGCCCTGTTCCAGCTAAAATTAGCGAAGCAAGGCTAAACCAACAAAGCCACACAGCATCAGAACAGGTGTTCTGAAGGCTGTAGTGCCCGAGCAAAGGCCTTCACCTTGAAAAATGGTGTTGCAGGTGAAGGGAAATCGAGAGTTAATTGGTATAGCCACAAAGAAAAGTCCTCCAGAGGCTATACAGCGCCAGGGGCACAGGCAGCTTGTCCCAGGCTGCTGCCTTCTGTTATTCCATTCAGCTTTCCTGTGTCTTTCTGTTGAAGGCAGTGCAAGACAAACCTCTCTCTCTCTCCTCTCCATCTCTGGATCTGTTCTCTTAGCTTATGGTCTGTGGGGGAGAGCCTTTCCCCTGGCCTGGGCTGGTAGGGAATTTCCAGCTGTACCATAGGGCCTGGGGAAGACTGCAGCAGACCTGGGTCTGGGGGTGGAGGGGGTAGAGCTGAGGGTTTGTGTGTGTGTGCAGTCTGTGTGTGTGTGTGTGCAGTCTGTGTGTGTGTGTGTGCAGTCTGTGTGTGTAGTCTCTGTGTGTGTGTGTGTGCAGTCTGTGCTTGCTGAGCTTGAGGGGGGTGGAGGTTTCTGGAAGGCTCTGGAAGGTTCTGACCTGGTTGGCCCAGGGGAAGGACTGAGCCTAATCTGTGAATCTATTCCTTTTACCTGGATCCCTTTTGTGTGCATCTGTAAATAGAATTTCCATTTCAGCTTCCAAGCCTGTGTGGAGCATTTTGATTTTCCTCCTTGGGAAGGGCTCAAATATTCTGTCCCCTTGCCCTGGGCGGCTCAGGGCTCAGAACTAGGACAAATGAATATTAAAGCTTTCACCTCTACATCTGATTGTGAGTCAAACTGAACCAAGCAAAACAGATCTGATTATGTTAACCTTCCACCCAAACTGTGCTGAACATCACCTTGTAGGCAGAGACAGCTGGGTTCAGGGGATGGAAACCACAAGGGGAACACCTGGGGAGGGACTTTTTAGGGTGTCAGGGAGTGATAGGACTGGAGGGGGGAGTGGAAAAAACATAGAAATGGGTAGTTTGAGATTGGATGTTAGGAAGAAGATCTTCCCCATGAAGGTGGTGAGGTGCTGGAAGGTGTCCAGAGAAGGGCCAGGAGGAGGAGCAGAGGGCTGGAGCTGCTCTGCTCTGAGGACAGACTGAGAGAGTTGGGGTTGTGCAGGCTGGAGAGGAGAAGGCTCCCAGGAGACCTCATTGTGGCCTTGCAGGATCTGCAGGGGGCTCCAAGAAAGCTGGGGAGGGACTTGTGAGCTTTCTTTCCCCCTTTCAGTTTTCATCTCAGTTCTTACTGTCTCAAACAAATTCCTATGGCAGTGCTCCCCATGGTGATATAAACAGTGCAGGCAGAGCTGATCTATACAATTTTCAGCCTTGAATTCAAGACTAATCCATGTCTGAGCTGAATCCTGACAGAGCTTCCCAGGGCCTTTTCTACCAACACCACTAACTGGTCAGGAAAAAGCCTACAATAAGGTGAGGAGGGTCCCCTCTAAGCTTTTGTTCATCCCCTCGTGGGTGCTTTTTGAAAGCCCACAGCAGAAGTGTGGCCAGCAGGGCCAGGGAGGGGATTCTCCCCCTCCACTCCACTCTGCTGAGACCCCAGCTGGGCTACTGTGCCCAGTTCTGGAGCCCCTAGTACAAGAAGGATCTGGAGGTGCTGGAAGGCATCCAGAGAAGGGCCACGAGGATGAGCAGAGGGCTGGAGCTACTCAACTGAGAGAGTTTGGATTCCTCACTCTAGAGAAGGCTCTGAGGAGACCTAATTGTGGCCTTCCAGTACCTGAAGGAGGCTCCAAGAAAGCTGGGGAGGGACTTTTTAAGGTGTCAGGAAGTGATAGGACTGGGGGGAATGAAGCAAAACTAGAAGTGGGGAGATTGAGATTGGCTGTGAGGAAGAAGTTGTTCCTAATGAGGGTGGTGAGAGCCTGGCCCAGGTTGCCCAGGGAGGTGGTGGAAGCCTCCTGCCTGGAGGTGTTTGCAGCCAGGCTGGATGTGGCTGTGAGCAACCTGCTGTAGTGTGAGGTGTCCCTGCCCATGGCAGGGGGTTGGGACTGGCTGAGCCTTGAGGTCCCTTCCAACCCTGACAGTTCTGTGGTTCTATCATCTCTGAGGGGGAAAGGCAATGGGCTTAGCAGAGACAGGGATGGCAGTCTGGCTGTGGTCCTTTTCCTTCATCCAAGACAGGGACACCTTCTTGGTCAGAATTGCGCCTTCAGTGCATGGCTGAACTTCTGCTGCCATTCTGTGCTGGGTGTGTGCTGCTGCAGGGACTTGAGCCTCCAACTCTGCTGGATATTATCCAGGATTTATTACTTCCAGCTCCAGCACTTGCAGTTAGCACATTCATCACCAGCACTCCCAAATCTGTTGTGTCTGGCACTTCAATAAATTAAACCTATCAATTATTTTAACTTTCTGAGGTTGTGTCAGTGCAGGTCTTTGTTGGGGCACTGGAAGACAAGCAAATGTTGATTTCCCCAACCAGTCCCTGGGGCTCTGAGACAAGCAGGTGTTGGGATCTTGCCTGGAAAGTGGCAATCTTCTACACATGGCTCTTAAAAATGATGTAGAAACCTTCACTCTGATTCTTAGTGTTGATTCATTCTTATTGTTTATCTGTGCCCTGGCTCTTCCCCTGCTGTGGTGGTGCTCTGTGGGCTGCTCCCTACAACTCATTAGACCTGACACTTCTGTCTTTGTCCTTTCCCTTAGAATAGAGTAGAATAAAATAGAATAGAATGGAATGGAATGGAATGGAATGGAAATGGAATGGAATAGAATAGAATGGAATGGAATGGAATGGAATGGAATGGAACAGAATAGAATAGAATAGAATAGAATAGAATAGAATAGAATAGAATAGAATAGAATAGAATAGAATAGACCAGGTTGGAAGAGACCTTCAAGATCATCCTGTCCAACCTAGCATGCAACACCACCCAACCAACTAACCCATGGCACCAAGCACCCTGTCAAGTCTCCTCCTCAACACCTCCAGTGATGGAGACTCCACCACCTCCCTGGGCAGCACATTCCAATGGGCAATCACTCTCTCTGTGTAGAACTTCTTCCTCACCTCCAGCCTAAACCTCCCCTGGTGCAGCCTGAGATTGTGTCCTCTTGTTCTGGTGCTGGTTGCCTGGCAGAAGAGGACCAACCTCTGCCTGTCATAACCTCCCTTCAGGGAGTTGGAGAGAGCAATGAGGTCACCCCTGAGTCTCCTCTTATGCAGGCTAAGCAACCCCAGCTCCCTCAGCCTCTCCTCACAGGGCTGTGTTCCAAACCCCTCACCAACTTTGTTGCCCTTCTCTGGACACCTTCCAGCAAGTCAACCTCCTTCCTAAATTGAGGAGCCCAGAACTGGACACAGGACTCAAGGTGTGGCCTAACCAGTGCAGTGTACAGGGGCAGAATGACCTCCCTGCTCCTGCTGGCCACACTGTTCCTGATCCCGGCCAGGATGCCATTGGCCTTCTTGGCTGCCTGGGCACACTGCTGGCTCATGTTCAGCCTACCATCAACCAGTACCCTCAGGTCCCTCTCTGCCCTTCACACTGGTGAGGAATTGTCACCCTAGCTGGAGCTGGCTGGATTGTTGCTTTGGGCATGGGTCTCAGTAGGAGTAGCTTTGGGGTTATCCATTCCTCCAAGATCACCTCCATTGCTGCTGTACCCTCTGAAATCTTGGCTACTCCTTTGACTTAACAGTTTCCAGTCAACCAATAAGAGCTGGAGGAAGGACCTCCTCAACTGGTGAACCATGGAGCTGTTCCTACCCCCACCAGGAAACGGATATGTGCAGACAAGGAAAAGGCATATAGCTCCCAGCAATTCCTTCTGCCTCTTGTTCCTCCTTTTCAGCTGCAGTGGCTCTAGGACAGCTTGTTCTCAGAGTGCTCATTTCCCCTCTGCCTCTTGAAGCTAAATTCTTCTGCTTGATAGAACATGTCTCACCCACAGTCTCTGAGCTGCTGCTGGCCTTTCTAACCTATCTGCTGTGGTGCCTTTTCTTCCTGTGCTAATATTGTCTGGCCCAGATATAAAGGTCAATGAGCAAATGGAGGAGGCTTTCCTGACCTGAGGCAGGAGAGCTCGTGCATTAAGATCCAGAGTATTGAGGTTCAATGTCTGCTGTCTGGCAGTTCAGCCACAGGCACTTCAAAGCATCTGAACCACTTCCTTTGCAGAGGTGGCTTTAAATGATGCCATATTCCTCTCTTGAAAGGCTCAAGGCCAAAGCCAATTCCTCTTCAATTCTATGTCAAGGATCCTATTGATTTCAAGGGCTTGGTTTTCAGCCCTCAAACTGGAAATGTGTGCCTGTGCTGAAAGGCAGAAATATAGGGTAGGGTAGGGTAGAAATAGGAAGGGAGGAACCCAAGGATGTCAGTGATTCACTCACATTTCTTGAATCTACCTTTGCTATCTGAATGGCAGAGAAATGTCTTTTATTCCTTAAAGAGCAAACACCCTGAAGGTGACAACCTCATGATGTTCAACAGGGCCAAGGGCAAGGTCCTGCAGCTGGGGCAGGGCAATCCAGGCACTGATCCAGGCTGGGCAGGGACTGGCTGGAGAGCAGCCCTGAAGAAAAGGCCTTGGGGGTGCTGGGGGAGGAGAAGCTCAGCAGGAGCCAGCAGGGAGCACTTGCAGCCCAGAGAGCCAAGCAGAGCCTGGGCTGCAGCAAGAGAAGTGTGGCCAGCAGGGCCAGGGAGGGGATTCTGCCCCTCTGCTCCACTCTGCTGAGCCCACAGCTGCAGCTCTGGGGCCAGTTCTGGAGCCCCTGTGCCAGGAAGGCTCTGGAGGGGGCTGGAAGATGTCCAGAGAAGGGCCACGAGGAGGAGCAGAGGGCTGGAGCTGCTCTGCTGTGAGCACAGCCTGAGAGAGTTGGGGTTGTGCAGGCTGGAGAGGAGAAGGCTCCCAGGAGACCTCATTGTGGCCTTCCAGGATCTGCAGGGGGCTCCAAGAAAGCTGGGGAGGGACTTGTGAGGGGGTGGTGGTGGTTGGTGGTGCCCAGGGACAGGACAAAGACCAACAGGGACAAGCTGGAAGCCAGGAGGTTCCACCTCAACATAAGGAGAAACTTCTCTGGTGTGAGTCTCCTGGAGGCCTGGAGCAGGCTGCCCAGAGAGGTTGTGGAGTCTCCTTCCCTGGAGAGCTTCCAGCCCCACCTGGATGTATTCCTGT